>NW_015506865.1:81164-95967 GCF_001515645.1 Sinocyclocheilus grahami | reverse complement strand
GCAGTGTAGAGTAGCGCTTGTTGTTTGTCATTTCTCCGATCATAAATGCAGACATGGTTTTATGTTTACGCTGCGCGATGCAACGCAACACGTAAAAAGACAGTATAAGTCATTATAATTCGTAATTATGTCCCCACTGGATGCAACAAATGCCTCGTTTATTATGGGTTTTAATGTTTTTGTCTCGTCGCTCCAGCCGGACAGGGCATCACAATATGGTAAGGGGCATAACATTTCTGTCACACGCTTGAGGTATTCGGCCAATCACAACGCACTGGATATCTGGCCAATCAGAGCCCACCTCGCTCAAGACTGATGAGCTTTGTAAAAATCGACGCGTTTCAAAAAGGTGGGGCATAGAGGAGAAACAATAATGTACAGTATGTGGAAAATAATGTGTTTTTTTAACCTTAAACCGCATAAACACATTTCATTACACCAAATACACAAAATAATGTTCTTTTTAGCAGCATCATATGACCCGTTTAATAACAGCCAGTTTGAAGGTTTTTGCTGCTGGGAACTGTCAGTACCTGTTGATGCTTTATTTTTCTTTATTTAGCCACTGTACTGAATAAATACCTGGGGTTGTGTTTTTATTCTAAAAGAGATGAAAAGTAAGCAGATCTAGCAGTTTTTAAGGCTTTTCTGTAGGAGGAAGTACTTTCCCTCCATGCAATATGAAATGCCTCTAGTTTTGTTTTCTTCCAACTGCTGTCTTTAGGGCACCGTTTTCCTTAATCTTCTTCAAGCTTAAAGGAGCAACTGTATCTAAAGTGCTAGAAAAGAGTCCATAGTTTCGGTTACAACGAAGTTTTTCTGAGCTATTGGATATGCTGGGGAATTGAGAAGTCTCAAAAGTCTTTTGTTGTAGAAGTGATGGTTCTACCATGTTTGTGACAAGGAGTTGAGTTTGCTGCTTTAGCTACATGGAGTATACACAAGACTAGATAATAATCTGAGATATCATCACTGCTGCGGAATTTCAACGCCATTAACATCAATTCCATGTGACGGTATTAATTCTTAAGTATGATTACAACGAGTAGGCCCTGACACGTGTTGTCTGACCCCAATGGAGTTCAGAATGTCTATAAATGCTGATCCCAATGTATCTTTTTCATTATCAACATGGATATAAAAATCACCAACAATTAAGACTTTTTCTGCAGCCAGCACTAACTCCGATAGAAAATCAGCAAATTCTTTGATAAAGTCTGTATGGTGCTCTGGTGGCCTGTATACAGTAGCCAGCACAAACGTCAGTAGGGATTCATCATTAACACTTATTACACTAGATAGTGTTACATAAAGCACCATTATTTCAAATTAATTATACTTGATATCAGACAACTGATAAATACTGAAAATATTACTATAAATTATAGCAACACTTCCCTCTTTACCTTTTGGAAGCGGCTCATGTTTATAACAGTAATCTTGTGAGGTAGACTCATTTAAAATAATGTAATCATCTGGTTTTAGCCAGGGTATCTGTTAAACAGAGCACATCTAGGTTTTGATCTGGGATCGTATTATTTACAAAAATCGCTTTCGTAGAAAGGGATCTAATATTCATTAAGCCAAGCTTTATCATTTGTTTATCTGTATTATATCTGTTTTTATTTGTTGAACGTCAATTAAATTGTTACCCTTAAATTGGTTTGGACGTTTTTTTGTATTTGCTAGTTCGGGGAACAGACACAGTCTCTATAGTATGATATCTAGGTGAACGAGTCTCTATGTGCTGAGAATTAACTGATTCTGTGACGTGAGGCGGCCAGCAGATGGTCGGTTTAGTAAATCTGTCTGCTTCCTGACCTGGGCCCCAGTTTATAGAGAGAAGAGCGGCACCATCCCTGGAGGGATGATGACCATCTCTTTTCAACAGGTCAGGTCTGTCCCAAAAACTTGTCCAATTGTCTATGAAACCTGTGTTATTCTGCGGGCACCACTTAGACATCCAGCCATTGAGTGATGACAGTCTGCTATGTATCTCATCACAACGGTATGCAGGGAGGGGACCAGAGCATATTACAGCATCTGACACTTTACTTGCAAGTTTACACACCTCTTTAATGTTATTTTAAGTGATCTTCGACTGGTGAAGTCGAACATCATTAGCGCCGGCGTGAATAACAATCTTACTGAATTTACGTTTAGCATTAGCCCGCACTTTTAAATTTGCCAAGATGTCAGGCACTCTGGCTCCCGGTAAACATTGGACTATGGTGGCTGGTGTCTCTATTTTCACTTTCCATACAATAGAATCGCCAATAACTTGGCCACTTTCATCAGGTTTCTCAGTGGGTGCGTCACTGAGTGGGGGGAACCTGTTTAAAGTTTTAATCGGAACGGAAGAGCGGTGTTTTGTCCCGCGACTATGCCGCCTCACAGTCGCTCTGCTGGGGGGGCTCTGCAACCAGAACTGAACAATGTACAGGACTCACTAAGCTAGTCGCATCCAAAGCCGTATCTAAGGCCATCACATTCTTACTGTCCTCAATTAAAGTTTGGATGCGTGTCTTTAGTTCTGAAATCTTCTCTGTCAGCCGAACTAGTTCCCTGCTTTTTTTACATGTAAATCCCTCACTGCAGACAGAGAAAGCTACACTATACATGTGGCAAGCAGTGCAGGTGACAATAGCAGGAGAAAAAGCCATTACTCACTGTGATTGTTGAATGGTTCCAACTTACCACAGTTGTTTGATGAACTTGTGAAAAGCAGAGCGAGAGAGAAAATAAATGGTAGGCACGAACGACAAGCAAACAGGCTAGCGGTTTAGATTAAAAAGCGAATGATGTCACATTAATTTGTTGGATAATATCAGAAGTATAGTGATAAGTTATATTTTAGCAGTTTAAACAACAGAGAGTGATAGTAAGATAGAGATTCCAACAGAAAAACAATGCTACACAGAGCTACAATCGCAAACCACTCAGCAGATAGGAACCGCACCAATATACTGCAACACCCCTGGTTCACAGAACATAAAAAGAAAAATTTTGAAGAATGTTTTGCAGCTCTTTCTAATGAAAGCAGCAGGGACCATTATCAGTAAAACCCCAAAAAAGGACCAAAAAAATAAACATAAATGTAGTCCATATGGCTTAAACCATACAATTGCTTTGTGCAACAAACCGACTAAAATTTAAGTTATTATTTGCTAAAAAAAATTCTAAATGATGGTTAGGACATGTTGTAAATTAAGTCACGTGTAAAAGCCCCTTCTTTGAAGTTTCACAGGTTTAGAATGGACACGTCTCATTGAGTAAATTATGACAGAATTACCATGTTTTGATGAACTATTCCTTTAACATTACAGAAACGTTTATTGTTGCATATCAATATCATACACTTTTACATACTACTTTTAATAGTAGTATGCACTGTACAGAAAGCAGTATGCTTGTAGTATATCATTCTGATCATATCCTTAAGGCTACAAAAGCCTCTCCATGCTTAACGGATTAGTCGTATTCTGTCGCTTGTGCTTTTCAAGGTGGTGAAGAATAGTTCTGTTTCAATTTCCACCAATTTAAGCTGTAATGTCAGTTCAGCTGCTGAATGTTGAAAGCTGCATTAGATTTGTGTTCTGACTTCAAGAGGCCTCCATGAAATATAAATCGACTGTCAGTCAGATATGCATGTTTCAAGCCTTGTGTCAGTTTAAATGTTAATATGCATGAGGTGTTCTTCTTTCACAGTAAGCGAATTGCAGCATGCTGCTAAACAGTTGCTGGCATGTATGTGTGAGAAAACCTACAAATGTGTTAAGAACCCTTCACCTTACTGGCATATAAAAGCATGGTGGTATTTTCCATAGTTTAACAGAGCCACAGAGCTCAAAGGGTGAAGTCACTGCTGGTTTCACTGTTGATAAAAGGTCACAACTGTCGTGAAGCCTGTTAGGCAGAATAACCTTCCAGGATGACCTTTTATCCCAAACGGACCAGCTGTGAAGAAGCTCAGGACGATTTGCGGATCCTGAGATTCCACCCTCCGCCCATGGGGGCAGGTCCCAAATTGTCCATCCGTTCACACACAGTACAGTTTTCAGGCTGGCAGCTGGAGAACTACAAGCACAGTTCAAGTATTTCTCGAACAGGAGGTCAGAAATATGCACCCCTCTTGTGGCAACCTGCCGTCACCTTTGTCCAAGCTCTCATCCATCATCCACAAGGCAAGATGGAGTTAGCTGGAACTCATCATTTTGCAGTGTATCAGGCTGTACTCTGTAACCTCATTTAATGCATCCACAGCTGAGACAAATCTGGAAACTGTGGGATTGTGAATTTCTTTCCTGGCCTCTCCAGCCTGTAGTAGATAAATGAAGCAGAAGAGTGATTTGGAAACCACATCAGTGGAGTGGAGCACCGCATTGCTAGTGTTTTCATCCCGGTTTCTATTTTGCGAACAGCTGGGTTGGACCTTGGCGGTGCCCGTGGTGATGTGCTCACAGGAGTGAGGATAATAGCAAGATTGCATTGTGTCGAAATGTCACCGGCTGTTAACAGATTGTGTAATCCAGACAAACAAAATACCTCAGAAATGTGAAACATGACTGTAATGCTTTAAGTCACTTTGGGCATGTTGTTTATTGTTCATCAAGGTGAATGTTCTCTTAAAGTCTGTTTACCTACATTAGGTACATTAAGTCTTTCTGTTAAGTATTTCAGTTCTTTATTATGGGATGGGTCTGCGTAGGGTGGATTTTTAAAATCCTGTTTCAAATTCTACTTTGTCCCACTCCCACCCACACCTTTCATATTTTGTGCCGCTCCCATCCACAAAAGCTCACAGGTAGAGGTCTGTGCTGATTTTCAGTCCCTTTCCTATAAGATTGGTTCTCTCTCCCACAAAAATTTTTTTTTTTAAAGTTGTCTAGCTCCTGCCCACTAAAGCTTGCAGGTAGAGGCCTATGTGGATTTTAGCCCGTCTCCCATAAGATTCTGTCTCATTCTGACACCATATGGTATTTTTCCAATTCCTTCTCACACACAACATTGAAAATATCCAATAACCATTTATTTTTTCTGTTGAACAAATGAAAAACACAAGATTCTGTGCCTTAAAGACAAAATACATTTGACTAAGTAGATATATGTATTTTGTGGGAGTCCCACAAGTCATTTCTTACTCTTGCTTTCTGCTCGCAGATGAGTATTTTCCCTCCTGATTCAAAACTTGAACCGCACCGGCCAGGTCCCACAGGAGAACAGACCTTTACATTAGACAAGGGCTCAAATGTTGACCTCATTATATAGCCATAATGTCATGGGTTTTAATAATGAGGCTGTGTGTTATACTGCCTCTTATTTCCTTTGTGTTTTGGTTACATCTTCCTCAAGTTTCATGCCCTTCTAAGTTCTAGTAGTACAAAAACATTCGGATTTGCTCATTTAAAGTAATTGGAAATATGTCATGTGATATTTGACGCTTGAATCTATTGTTTCATTTTGTTTTTGTAGAGAATGTAGCACCTATGCACAGCATATCCAGTGGCCTGAAGGAGACCATTAACCCTGGAGACATGGTTCAGGATGCAATCCACAACTTCTCTCCGGCTTACCAACAGTACACCCAGCAGTCCACCCAGGAAGTGGTGCAACCCAACATGAATGGCAAACCGGCGATCAGCACCTCCAAGAGTTCAAAGAAATCTGACAAAGTGATGCTGATCGACACTGATGATGAGTTCTAGTGCCCCGTCTGTCCCGATCTTTCTATTTATTTAATCCGAAATGTATTTGACTCTCTATAACTTTAATGAGGATAGTAATCATGTAAATCAGCTCATGATTTTTAAAAAAGAGAGCTCAGTGAAGGGATCTGAACAGTTTCCTGACAAGGAATAAAAGTAGACTGTGTCAGGTAGGGGTTGTTTTGTTTTCCTCGTTGTAGTCCTGGAGCTCATCCTTTCCTGGTCCTCTGTAGTGGTGGATGATCCAGCCCTGTAATGGAGAGTCCATTTCTCTTCTCTGACCCGTTCTGAGGCATGGCCGATAAACATGAGGCAAGGGGTGCTGTTCAGATGGAATGAATCAGGGACTGACACTTTAGAGACCTATTATTGCATCTGGTCGTTTGAAGTATTTGCTCAGCAGCCCTCTGCTGGGTCTCAGGATGAATTGAACTGGCTCTCAAAGATGCCCTGTCTTTGGAGATCGCACTTCAAACTGTTGTCTGCTGCTCTCTGAAACCTTTGTATCAATCATGCCACACGGACAAAGTGGGGGACCGAGCATTGCCCCCGCTTGATTTGGAGGTTCATTAATTTTCACACCAGGCCTTCAAAGAGTGTGAGATCTGATGCAAAAACGCAAGTCTCAGCCATCATTGCGTATATCAATTGCAAATCATTTGTATTCAGCCATTATTTGGTTGGTTAAAGCTTTAACCTGTGACATTGTCAGTGTATAATGGCACATGTGTTACTGGGGCATGTTAATGTTAAATTATGTTGTTTAGTTCTCAACTGTTTGCCGTTAAAAGGCAGTTTGCCTAAATGTGACCCTGGGCCATAAAACCAGTCTTAAGTTGCTGGGGTATATTTGTAGCAATAGCCAAAAATACTTTGTATGGGTCAAAATTATTGATTTTTCTTTCATGCCAAAAATCATTAGGACATTTAAGTAAATATTATGTTCCATAAAGATATTTTGTAAATTTCCTACTGTAAATGTATCAAAACTTAATTTTTGATTAGTAGTATGCCTTGCTAAGAACTTCATTTGGACAACTTTAAAGGTGATTTTTTCTTTTTTGCACCCTCAGATTCCAGATTTTCAAATAGTTGTAGCTCGGCCAAATATTGTCCTGTCATAAACCATACGTCAATGGAAAGCTTATTTATTCAGCTTTGAGATGGTGTATAAATCTCAATTTTGAAAAATTGATCTTTATGACTGGTTTTTATGGTCCAGGGTCACAAATTGTTTGTAAACAGTCCAAAATGAAATGCATTTAGTTAATTATCATACAAAGCTACCGAAATGTTTATTTACTACACATTACCTCAAAGTCCTGGTCAGTACTATCCAAACAGAATTTAAAGTCTTTGAAGCCCCGTCTTTTGAAGTTTCTGAGCGCACCTTGTTATGTCTTGATAGAGAATGGTTTTCAAAATATCTGTTGATGTATTTGTTCATCTAATTAAACTCCAGTCGTTCATTTGATCAAGTTTTGCAAATACTTTCAGCAAAGAAAAGAACTTCAAAATGTAACGACCTATGTTTTGTGATTCCAAGTTGCTCTCTTCCCTTTATAGACAAAATAAGTTGACTTGTTTTGTCTATAAAGTAGACATATATGTTATCTTTGTTAAATGAATGTTGAGAGGCAGCATTATGCGAGTATGACTTGTGCCAATGATTGCTGCCTTACAGCTGTGGATGAAGGAAGTGAGGTGTGTATAGTCTATTGTTGTGAATCAGAGTAGACCTAGTCATCTGTAAACAGATACTGAATACTGATATTTTAGCTACCTGTACAGTTGATTTTGTTGACTAAATCTGTTCTCATAAGAAATAAATGATAAAAGGGAGTGGATTTTTTTTTTTAACAAGACTTTTGAATCAAACAAGATTGCATGAGAAAAGCTTTATTTAAAAGTACAAAACAAACACTGCAGACTTTGTACAGGAATAATTTACCACCTAAAATATAGCCAGAATGGAAAAAAATGAATGATTTCATTTGCACATGAGGGTAGTTCATTGAAAAGAAAATAATGTAAATAAAATAATTTAGATGTTGAAAATAATAAAAACAAAAAATAAATATCAAAGATCAATGTGATACAAGCAGATTAATGATGAGAATCATGAATATGATTAATCGAAGCCTAGTTTTTGCTGCCTTTCATGGTGTCCGTATTTACAATTGCTTTTATATATAGCACAATTATGCCTAGGAGACCTATCAAGCAGGCAAATCTGTTCAACGTGGTTGCACATGGAAATAAGATTTTACACCCTTTCATACAGTACTGAATACTGATATTTTAGCTACCTGTACAGTTGATTTTGTTGACTAAATCTGTTCTCATAAGAAATAAATGATAAAAGGGAGTGGATTTTTTTTTTTTTTTAACAAGACTTTTGAATCAAACAAGATTACATGAGAAAAGCTTTATTTAAAAGTACAAAACAAACACTGCAGACTTTGTACAGGAATAATTTACCACCTAAAATATAGCCAGAATGGAAAAAAATGAATGATTTCATTTGCACATGAGGGTAGTTCATTGAAAAGAAAATAATGTAAATAAAATAATTTAGATGTTGAAAATAATAAAAACAAAAAATAAATATCAAAGATCAATGTGATACAAGCAGATTAATGATGAGAATCATGAATATGATTAATCGAAGCCTAGTTTCTTACAGTTTCATATTAACATTGACAAATATAAAGTATTAATTTGGAGCAGCATACTTTATATGTCATGGAGTTTCTCTAAGATTTTTATAGGCAAGTGTGTTTTAAAGAGCATTGGTTAAAATTCCTATGTGCGTTCATGGTAAATAGCTTTTAAGAACTGACTGAGCACATATACTTTGAAAAATAGATATATTCATATGTAAAATATAGAATAATTTATCCTGTTCTGCCCAAAAGGCCACATACAGCATACATAGAATAAAAAATAAAAAAAGACAGAAAAAGTACCCACTTAGTTTAAAGACCATCTTCACCATCTAACTGTGTTAGGAGGAACGTTTACTGCACAAAACTGCTAGGGAAATGTCTACAGGCCTCAGGCACAAGATGACCTGTAATGCCTCTGTCAGTACTGATTTAGTTTTTAATCTAATTCAATCTACACAAATAACTGGCCAAAAACACTGGCATCCCTGTAAAATGACAGAATAGCTCTGTGATGGTATGTTCTGTTCTTATTAGTCTGAATTAGGGCATTACGATCTAGTTACTAGGGTGTAGTTTTGTTTAACTCGCAATAAAAAATTAAAAATAGAAGTGAAGTGAACTTTAAAGAAAGCACACAGATGGGTTATGGCTTTGGTGGCAGCTGAAATGAACACAATAAAGCAAAACAGCAAAGCCTCAATAGTCCAAGAAATGATAGCTCTTGGTGTCATCAGCATTTGATCACAGCATTTTGAAAAATAGAGAAATACAAATCACCACCAGATGTCAGTGTAAAGCACAGAAAGAGCTGTTTTGTCAATTTCTCGCTCTCAAAATTTTTTTTTTTTAAAAATAAGTACACTCGGTCACTGTACACTCTAATTTCATAAAGAAGTGACACATGGCACTTCCTATCAAGGGAAGTAAATGCTGATAAATTAAAATACTATGTAATGTATTAGGTCTTGGCCACAACATGACGAATGGAAAATGTCTGGGTTTTTTTCACTCGAAGGCTTTTGTTGCCTAAAGGGAAAGTACAGACAACAATTTAAAAACCCTTAAGTCCAGCAAAGAGGACCTGCCAACCAGAGCTGTGGTCACATTTAAAAGAACTGCACAAGACACTTTAACAAACAGAGGTCTTGACATGGTTTGAAATGCTGGCTGTAGGACCAAAAACAATAGCAAATAAATGATGAATACTGAGGTTACATGTTCTTAAAATCTGCACTCTTAAAATAAAGATCCACAATAGCATCTGAACACTACCATTCACCATAAAACTAATAGTGTGTTGAGTTGTATGTACTGACATATAGGAATTAGGGGAGTTTAGGAAGTGGGAGTTATGTGGGAATATAGGAATTGGGAGTTTAAGGCTAAAACATGTCTTTCTTCTATTGGACATCTGAATTAAAATCAGTTAAATAAACCACTGTGATTAAAAAGAAGTAAAACAATCACAGTAATCTGAAGGTATTGCATGTCCTGGATACATATATAAACGATAGAAACAATGGGGAACATCAGATTAGATTATGTTTGGGGATAAAGAGACATATAAAACACCTGTGGAGACATAGAAATGCTAAGAACACAACAGGACCCCAGAGATTTGGGACAAACAGTGGGCTTCCCAGCAGCACAACACTCCTCTAACGCTTCCTGCAGTGGTGGAAGGGCTCACACGAACAGTCATAGCCACTTAGGTAAGAGACAATCCTGATTTCAGCCATCTTGATTTTTATGACAGATCAGTTTCACCAAATATAAATGTTGTGTTAATGTTTTAGAGATGAACTTTTGAGCTGCGTGGTTTCAGGACAACAGGATTCTCCTTACCCAAGAGTCTGTGTCGAAATATCAAATATTTGCATTTTATATACATTTTAATCAGAGTTACCAACACCGGCAGTGGCACCTTTTGTGACTTAGCTTTAGGAATGCTTTCTGAGCGGACGGAATTTTCTATACGAAGTTGGGAGCTTAACTTTGACGTTATTTTTAAGCTTAAGGCTGTTAACTCAGTTCTGTAATATACAGGTTATAACTGAACTGCATTTTTTTTTTTCTGCCAAGACAGCTCCTGTTATCATAATATCCAATATGGATTACCTACCATTTTATGGTGTCGTATAGAATTAGGTCAGGAAAAACTGTATATCTTTGCGATAACTGACAACAGATATGCCGCTTGGATGTTATCAACAACACGTTACACTTTGAGGATAATTAACTTTGTACTAACTCACCTCTCATAAAACAAATATAACAATAAAAAAAAAAGTCTCCATGACATGCCCTTTTCTAGAAACTCTGTTTACTATGTAATTTCAGTCTTGAATATTCACATACGTCAGTCTGCTTTGCAAGTGCTTCATAGTATTATACTGTAATTCAACAGTTAAAATAAGTGCCGTTTTCCCATTTGGGATTCCTATGTTTAAACTGCCGACTAAGAGAGAATTGGCTTGTTTCCCATTGGATAATTTGCTCTGTTGATCAGTAATGTAACGTTTCAGGATAAGGATTTGCTCAACATTCTCAACTTTGGACTGTGTTGGTCACACCTGGTACTTGGCAAGGATCAGAATCGCTGGTCTTTCACAATGACAGGTATCATTTTATAGTAATGTATTATGAGATTATGCCAACGTATTTTATGATGCAAGATGACATCACATAAGCAGTCAACAAAAACTTTTTCTGATCTCCTGTTCAAAAGTTTGGGGTGGGTAATAATTTGTTATGCTTTTGCTCACCAAGACTACATCTATTTGATCAAAAATACAGTAAAAACATTAATACTGTGGAATATTATTACAATTTAAAATAACTGTTTTCTATTTTAGCATACTTTATTATTCCTGTGATGCAAAGCTGAATTTTCAGCATCATTACTCCAGTCTTCAGTGTCACATGATCCTTCAGAAACCATGCTAATATGCTGACTATTATCAATGTTGAAAACAGTTGTGCTGATTCATATTTTAGTGGAAACCAGGATTTTCAGGATTCTTTTGATTAATATTGTCTTTGCTGTTACTATGATCAATTTATCCTTGATGAATAAAATAATTAATTTCTTACAAAAAAAAAACATACTGAGTCTGACCCCAAACTTTTGAACGGTAGTGTATGTTTAAAATATAAATATGAATAATATTTGTCATGGGCATCATAGCTGTCGAACCAGTGCTGCCATGGCAGGTTTAGTCAAGTACTATCTCACACTTTAACAAGTGCTCATCTCTGCTAAGTCTCAGCCTGTGGTGAGGTTGAAAGAGTGGTCAATGTGCCCTGCCGGTGCCGGAGGTTATAGCACAGTGCACAGACAATATAGATATGTATGCGTGTTTTGTGAGTGTGTAAAAGAGAGAGAAATGAAAAAATAGATGCAGCCTGTTGGAGTCACGCAGATTAAGGCCTCCACCCTCCCCTCAGTCTAACCACTGAGCTTCCTCTCAGTGTGGGTTGAGCGGCGGCCAGTGGGTCAGTCTAGGTTCAGAGCCGGATTGGACCAGAAGGAGCTGGGCAGGCAATGTCGATCAGCACTACGAAGGTGCCGAAAAAGGGGCAGAGCTGGGGCTGTGATTGGCAGACTTGACAATAGTGATGACGCTGGTGGTGGCCACCTTACCGGAAGGCCCGCGGGTGACAGTCCGGGCAAAGCACTGCAGGGCCTCATACTTAGCACGAAGCGCGTCCAGCTCCAGTCGCATACTGGCGTTTTCACGAGCCAGTTTGTCCACTTCTTTTTGCAGCTCTGTTTTTTGCCGTTCAAGCTCCTCTTTCTGTGTGACACGCTTGATGCGGCAGCTGGCAGCGTAACCGCGGTTCTTTAGCGTGCGCCGCCGCTGCTTCAGCCGGACCATGTCTTCCTTTGTCAACCCGCGCAGGTGCTGGTTGAGCTCCCGCACCGACATGGCCACCAGCTCATCATCACTGACCGCCGGGGCATTCTCACCCACCTCCTTCTTGAACTGAACCACATAACAGAGTTTCATCAAATTTACCATCATTTTACCATCATTTCTCACCTTGAAATTCAATAGAGAAACAAAAAGAAGGTTTTAACTAGATAGTAAATATACTACAGTTCAAAAGTTTTTTAATACTTATTAATACTATTATTTATGAAGGATGCATTAATCTGATCAAAAGTGACAGTAAAGGTCACTACAATGTTACAGAAGATTTCGATTTCAAATAGATTCTGTTATTTAGAGCTTACTGTAATCCCAGAAAAAAGCACAATTGTTTTCAACACTGATAATAATGATAAATGTTTCTTGTGCAGCAAATCAGCATATTAAAATGATTTCTGAGTGATCATGTGACACTGAAGACTGGAGTAATGATGCTGAAAATTCAGCTTTGCCATCGCAGGAATAAACTACATTTTAAAATATATTACAATACAAAACAGTTGTTTTTACCATAAAAGTATTTCTCAATAATACGGTTTTTACAGTATTTTTGACAAAATAAATGCAGCCTTGGAGAGATTTAAAAATTTTTCAAGAATTTAAAAAAAATCGTATGACCCCAAACTTTTGAACAGTAATTTTTTTTCCAAAATCTCCTATAAAGTTACAATTAACAATAAACACGCACATTTAAAAAAAAAATATATATATATATACTAGTAATATTATATAATTAAATATAATAGAAGGCTAAAATTATTAAGATTAAGTGACCACTGAAAAAATATGGTACTAAATATGTACGAAATATATTGGGCCATCCATATAACATGGAAAATAAACTTTTCTCACCCCTCAAGTTTTTAGATAATAAACATTCCAGATAATAATAGTTCAGATCAGGGGTCTCCAAACTTGGTCCTGGAGGGCCGGTGTCCTGCAGAGGTTTGCTCCAACTTGCCTCAACACACCTGCCTTCAAGTTTCTAGTATGCCCAGGAAGACCTTAATTAGCTGGTTCAGGTGTGTTTAATTAGGGTTAGAGCTAAACTCTGCAGGACGCGGCCCTCCAAGACCGAGTTTGGAGACCCTTGCTTTAAATAATAGATAAATCATATCAAATCTATGAACCACAGAGAAATGTTCTTACCTTTAAAGCTTTGCCCGCTTTAAAATGAGTCGTCATGCCCTGCATACAAGCAGCTAGTCAGAACTCCTCAAAAATCTGTCTAAAGAAAAGAACAGAAAGGAATTAGCATATATTATACACACACATACATGTATACATACATATATATATATATATATAAAAAATATTTTACTATTAAGGGACATTTTTTGTGGTTGCACGTGTCATGCACATTGGCAATAAAACTGCTGAGTTAAATGAAGTTACCTAGAGCGACCAGCAGAGGTCAGCACAACTCTGTACAATATCAGTGAGACAAGGGTTACCCTGTTTACTTGCTGATCTCGCGTTCTCACGATGTAGCTCACTAGACCGTTACAAGAGTGCAATAATAGAAGCAGGTCAGCTCTCGGCATGAGGCTTTGTCTGAACTCTCTGCTTAGCCGTTCATGCAAGGCTATTTTAGCCACTGCGCTATTTTTAAAAAGGCCACTCTGTGCCACCTCGAGACACCCACCACAACCAAATTAGAAAATAAATAAATAAATAATTTTTAAAAACATACACGCGCTCCGCGGGTTCCATTTCAGGAGCGTCTGAATGCGTGAACTCTCTTCGAGATTGCTGCCATGGAGACACGCTGCAAATGGGTGTGGGAGTGTAGGTCACGTGACCAGAACAATGGTAAACATGATTCATTCATAAGCTTGCCACACAGGAGGACCACTCTCAAAACTAGCAAAAACTCAAGTAGACCCTCTACAGAATTAGAGAACTGTTGAAACAATGTAACTAAAATAATAAGTAGGGATAATATAAAATAAATAACTACATTATACTAAAATGTTAAAAAAATGACAGCATAGGCATTGATATGCAAAGATATAGATAGATAGAGAGAGAGATAGAGAGAGATAGATAGATAGATAACTATCTATCGATCTATCTGATCTTGAAAAGAAATGGCATCAAAACAATTCACTCAGAAATTGCTAGTAAATTTCTTAATTACAAAGAAAGGGCAATTAACACATTGAATTAAACATGACATTTTTAAGTACAAAAAAGACTGAAGAAGTATTTTCTTGTAAAACATATTCCAATAATCTTTCATTTATTTAAATTGAATTCATACTTTTATTTAGAAGTTTTTTTTTTTAGTTTATCTATCTGTCCATCTAACTAGCAATCAATCTAGCTAACAATCAATCTATTTATTTATCGGTCTGTCCATCTATCGATCTGTCTGTCCATCTATTTAGTGATCTGTCTGTATATGTGTATCCATCAAATTATTATGACTCCTTTTAAATATAAAAAATGGAAACAGATTGAAACCTTTTTGAATGTAATGTCAAGTTTTAATTAA
>NW_015506865.1:35326-79607 GCF_001515645.1 Sinocyclocheilus grahami | reverse complement strand
TGTAAAACATTCCAATAATCTTTCATTTATTTAAATTGAATTCATACTTTTATTTAGAAGTTTTTTTTTTTAGTTTATCTATCTGTCCATCTAACTAGCAATCAATCTAGCTAACAATCGATCTATTTATTTATCGGTCTGTCCATCTATCGATCTGTCTGTCCATCTATTTAGTGATCTGTCTGTATATATGTATCCATCAAATTATTATGACTCCTTTTAAATATAAAAAATGGAAACAGATTGAAACCTTTTTGAATGTAATGTCAAGTTTTAATTAAGTCTGTCCTTTGCTGTGTTCAGTAAATGGAACATTCCAGGAGGCTGTCAGTCACATGGGAATAGTTTCCCTTATACAGTCACAGTTATATTTGTGCTTTTAGACAATGTTCTTTATCAGGTTTAGAACTGTGGCTGAAAGACTGGATCATGTTACACTAGGCTTTCCTGGCTCGTTTCATGTCCTTATTTAACTGCGCATGTTATATTTAGCACAGCATGCTGACACAAAACTCCAGTTGCCAGTGACACAATTTTGAGTGGAAATATTATAAGCAACTCATTAAGTGAAGTACTTGTGGAATCATACTTGTAAGCTACACTTTTACCTGCAACTATTTCACAAGTATGATTTTACCTTTGGACTATTACTCTTTTATTCCAGGATCAAACATACATTCCATTCAGAATGCATTACTTTGAAGCACATATACCCCATGTTCCAACTTCCGCAGTCTATTTCTCCGGTCCAGTCATCTGGCCTTCAACCCTCTGTATATCTCAACCATTTTAAGTGATTGCTTTGTCTTGGTGAGAAATCTTTAGTAATGGTTACATTAAGTATCTTTGACAGATTCACTGCCTTTGGCATGTTTGGTAAATTCTGAGTCATTCTTTTGATTTGGTCTTAGTAAACCACACCGGACGTGCATCAGTTGCTGGTTTAAATGTTTCAGTTATGATGGGACAAAAGAGTATAGATTGGGTATGAACTGAGCAGTTGAAACCAAATACCACCATGGGGGGAAGAAATCACTTAAAGCTTGATTCATACCATCTGGCCCTTGATGTGAGGGCTACATTAAGGGCCTCTCAACTCATTTGGCTAAAATCAAACTGGCAACAGGAAAACTATGCAATATTGCTTTATACTTCAAAAATGAAAGCATAAGTGAAATTGAAATGGCACTCTTCGAAATGATTAATTGAATCAATTAATTGAATCAATTAATTGAATAGCAAATTTGCACTGCGCCATCTAAATCTGTGCAACAAACAACATAAGACAAGCTCTGGCAAGAAGAGATTTCCTAGACAGTTGGCTCAGCATGGCTGATTTTAAAATGGCTGTGACAGGGGAGATCCTGCCTTTCTTCCCAATGAGGACCATGGAATCACATTTAAAAAAAAATGCTTCCCTTCTCTATTCATGGGGCCTCCAGCCTTTCAGGTCTTTCTCACACACACACACTTCCTTGAAATTCCTTCAGCACATGGTCCCCCTTTCCATTTGTGCTGAGAACTGGGGTGAACTGACAGGGGGCCCCTCTTTCCTGCTCAGCGCTCACAGAGAGGAAAAGCCTAAATGGCCCAAGGCCAGAGCCGGGGTTTCATAGTTTCCTAGACATAAATTATAGGACTGAACGCTGCCTTTGATGCTGAATATTTGGTAGTCCATATGTCTTCTTATCATGGATTCTAAGGGCAGGAAACAAAAAAATAATAATCCATGTTACAGCACAGGGCCCTGTGAAGGAAGCCACAAAGAGTGTGTAAAGTGTGGATAACTGAGAGACATTCCACACACACTGAGATTAAGAAGGGGCCTCACTTTCCATTCAGAGAACTTCATACTTAATACTATGCATGCATAATGATCTTATTACTTGACTATAATCATCTAAATATAACCACATTCCCTCCATGTTATATTTAGTGTCACTTGTTACAGTGTGCTACCAAAAACAACACTTAAATAATAAATGGAAATTACATATAAATACATATGAATAGTTTACAGTCATTGAGTACATCAACAGTGAATATCCATCCAACCATCCATCCAAATCGCTTGATTAATGAATATTAATTTATGATTTCATTTAATAATGTACATAATCACATATTTAATGTATAATGTGAATTATAAATATTTATTTTACAATATTTAAATATTTTGCACTCATCGCTATACCACAAGCTTTAACAATATTAAATAGTGCAACATCATGTCGCTTATGACTACATTTTGACTAAAACTTGTTACAGCAATACTGCAAGCACAGCATTTTGGTCGAGAAGACCATATTGTTAAAGTTGCTTATTTATGCATCATTGTGGTAAAGCTACAATTACATCATCAGATGGATGTAAGGACCAGAACTGGAAGCCCCAACATCCTCATCCTTTTCTGAGTCAACAATAACAAAACTGCAGACCTCTCTGACAGAGGCTGATTAATGTGGCAGAGTTGCCTTATTATTTCACATGAACTATATACTGGTTTATCAAATTAATATGGCCGTGCTTACACAACAGCATGCCTGATTTGTGTTGCTGTAATATGTGGGCACATGCAAAACTGAAACTATTCAGTAATCACAAGGTGAAGCTGTTCAGACATGTCACTGGCGTCACATGGATGTTGGTCACGGTATTAAGCCCATCAACAACCTTTCTGTCACACTTCAAGGGTCAGCCTCTATTGTACATTAGTGTTAATGCCATGATTTGGCAGCTCTAGGTTACAATGGAAATGATTGCCTGCATCAAGGTGCACCGCCAAACATCGCAATCATTTTCCACGAACTACAAACCATGACGTAAACTGCTTTGGCGTCACATAACCTACGTTTCAAGTAATTACTTAAATGGCATCTGATCCCAATAAACCAAACGAGGCGGATTATTACTGACTAAACCTCTGGCCCACACGGATAATGTTTGCTAAAGTATTGCATGCTTTGGCTGATACAGGAATGACGTTCTTTCTAGGCTCCCTGAGCAATATGGCTGGGTAACTGCATATTTGAGTCTTGAGATTGTGAACTTTCTGAGAAACAGCCCACAAAGGACCTCCCCTCCTATGGAATTTGACGCCAGCGTTGCCATGTTAACATGTGAGAATGTGAGATTCTCTTGTTTTGACCACTTGAGACAAGGCCTTGGGCAAAGCCAAACACCACTTCAAAGCCATGTGTGCTTGTGTTCCCATGATAAATGGAGGCCTGGCTTGTCTTTGCTGTTTGTTTTTCCTCTTTCGCTCCACTACTTAAGCAGCGCACACTGCACAGATAGGCTGCTCCGCTTGGTGGCCAGCTGCTATGTTCCTGCGCGAGCGAGTCGCAGAAGACTTTGCTCTGAGTCTCTGTTTTTCGCAGGGAGATGGAGAGCTCCGTCTCTTTTGGTCCAAGCCCACTCTTTTCCACAGCGGCACATTCGCAGGGATATTATGTCAAGGAAATGGAGAGCATAGCAGAGCCGTGAGTCATGCTGTTTACTGGTAAGAGTGAGGACGATCGGCAGGGAATCACACCCTCCCGGAATGACGTTTCCTGGAAAATCCTGTTGTTTCACAGGGGCGGAAGGAAAAGTACGTGGAACCTTGGGAACGGTTGGCGGGGCCGCCGGAACTTTTTGCAGATTGGGAGGAGAAGTAGCGACTAGCGAGAGCAAAGCTCCTTTCCAACTGGGGATGCAGGGATTCAAAGGAATGACAAGTATGCGCTAACCAAAGACAAACCCACCCAGTATGTACGACAGGGAAGCCAGTGCAACGTGGTTAATAAGTGAAGAACAACAAGCACATGGAAAACCATGACATGAACAACTTTGTTTTAACTGACAACACTCATCTTAACTCGTATCTGACGTAAAATCAGTTCTCCACCCTCATGCCATTAAAAGGTCTACACTTAACTACTGGTCTACAGCAAACTGGCAAACTGGAGGATTGCGCAATGTGGCATCAACACATCATAGACATATAAACATCCAGTTACTCAAGCTCTTGAGAAATAAGTACCAGACAGCTCTTCCACAGACCTGACCACAGTGTGGTGAAGTCAGTCCTGTCCGATCCAGAAACTGGTAAAGGGCAACAAGAAAAGAGCAGGGTGTTGCTTTGTGGTCTAGACACCCCATCGGCCAATAAAGTCTGATTCTGTAATACACGGATCAATAACATGACCCTAATTTTTTCTTTTGTTTGGATCTGTTAATTTAGTCTCTCCTCCTACTGTCTTTTGCATACAACAAAAACATTAAAAGGCAATTCATACATATATTGACTTTATAATAATAATAATAACCTGTTCTATGATGAACATGTTTTTTTTTATTTCATAAATAAAATTCTATTAGATATTTTGGGTGGCAAAAAGTAAAAATATCAGGATGGCCTTACTGAAACTGCTGAAAAGGAAATAAGTAGGCCTAGTTTAGCATTATATTTTATTATTATTTGTTACTAAATAAAATATTAATAACATTTTTAAAAAATTATATAAAAATTATATTAAATATTTCAAATCGTTAGAATATTTCTAATTAAATTTCTAATTGAGTGTTAAAACATGCCAGCAAAACAAACCAGGAAGTAATATCACAAAGAGGACCAGAGGTCACGAGGTCAACAAGTCTTTTAAAATGTCAGATAATTTGAACTTTTTATGAAACAGCAACTCTAGTTTAAGTTAATAAAAGAAAAACCATGGGGTACAAACACCCCACATAACTTAATGACATTTATGAATTAATTATATGACTTTTTTTAAACATGCATATAAACTTTAGTTAAAAATGGTCTAAGAGTTATGTTGGCCCACATCACATATTTCCCAATTCTAGCAATGGCCAGATCAAACATAGTCTCATAATTTAACTGCAATATTTCAAGTGACAACACAGTGGCCTTGCAGAAACCCATTCCAATCAATAAGATTTGAATTCATGATGACTGGGGATAATGTCGAAGCATAGGTGAAGACGTGGCGCTCAGAGAGAAAGCAATGGGTGCGCTTGACGTGAGAATTGGGTTTGGAGTTCCCCTGTGTTTCATTTTGAGTCATTAACTCATCAACTACCGCTGTCTCATTCACTTTCAAAACCCACTGTCCTAACCACAAAGAGTACTGTAAGAGTTCCTGTTCTCCAAATGCACCATCTAAACCACAGGATTTATTTCTCCAGTGATTCTAGACTACGCTATCTTTAGAGGTGTGAGATACTTGATGCTACAACAATAATCTTGAACTAAAATTGACATCATGTGATTAACATAATACTGATGGTCAACTGTTTACTCATAGAGCAGCTTAGTGACAAGACACGAGTGCCTGCCCCCTTCTAGTGATCCCACGCGTGTGTCTCATGACAGTGCAGTGTGTGCAGTTCACTTCCCCATGGTTTCTAAATGCAAGATGTGGGAGGCCATCGCCACAGATACCTCAGCAACTCTGAGTCAGACTACCTCTCAGACGAGGTCACACAACCCCGCATACAGTATGAATAAGGAGACATGACAAGGTTGCCCTCCTCCATGATTTTCCGATCAAGATGGGACTAAAGTCACAACAGAACCCAATATTTGCTCTATTCCCTGTGCCATCTTCTGCAATACGCTCTTAAACCAATGGAAACACAAACATAATCTGACCCCAGCAACTATTTCAGTGTAATGGCAGGCAGTGCAGTTTCCCCTTAGCTCTGCTCTCAGGACTCTTCCTGGGCAATGACTGGTGCTGATCTAGCAGCCTCAACAACTGATCTTCTGCTGACTCTGGAAAAATAAAGCCAATTTATCAGATTGGAACACAGCCGCCCCTCACAAGTGGATGGTGGCCTTTTTATATTCTCCAGGGTGTGAAATTAACACCTGTCACCAGCCAAATGCGGATACTGTTTTACACAGTGGTAGATATTTTTGCTCATCTACCAGTCGCTGTGGCGGCCGACGTGTAGAACGTCTCCGAATGCTGTTACATAAAAAAACAACGATGCACACATTCGATTTTATTTTGAGGAACAGATGAAAGGCATGCTTTTAATGTGCATGCCTGACTTGCTGTTCGTCATGCATGCTGTGTGAGGGCTTTCCATTTACCACACATGAATTTCCATACCTTACAACCGAAAGATTTTGCCTTACATATAGTTACTTTAAATGAATATTAAGAGGTGCTTCAGGTAATTAATTTACAGTGTGGTCAATATAAATTATAAATTAATTATAACAAAACCCCTCACAGATTCATAAACCTCCATATCACAGCATAACAAATGAATAACTAACTTACAACTTTTATAAGTATATCCAATTGGATCTGCATAGTACACTATCATTGTGTCACGATATATAAACTATATAACAAATCTGAACTGCTTGATTGTTTATAAAATGTAAACTATACTGTCTAGCTAAATGTATTATTATTACAAGCAAATGTGTATTATGAAAAGCACTTTAAATACATTTACTTGACTTGGATCCCTTCTATCGGTGTACATTCATAGCTCTCGAAAATGACGTGAAACATTTCGTAATTCCAAATATTTGTGGCCGTACAAAGTTCTACACAAAGCTAAAGCAACATAACACCTGTGTGGTTAAAGGTGAATTACAAGAACAGCGTTCACTGGGCTAACTTAAGTGGAATAATGTGAATATATTTTTGGTCCACTTAAAATGTCTTTGCATATATCAAATATATACAGCTATTTTATTTAGTCAATGATCCACAGTGACTAATAGGCAACAACGTTAGTTTCCCACCCTGATTGTCCTTACATTGTCACATTACATACCAACACATACTCTGTTTGAGCATTGGACATGCATTCCTCTAAATGCAATGAACGGACTTCACTTTAATGTGGTTATCATCACATTAAATTGATTCAGAACTGCTACTTTATCATCCATTGTGGACATGAATCACATTATCCAGTTATGACTCATTTTTCCTGTGAGGGCGTTGCTCTAGTGCTAACCTGCCAGAATAGAGTGGACACAATCCTCCTTAAACAATGTGTTCATAGATATTTCCAATCACCTACACATCACATACTCATATACATTCCATTCCATATGTGCTCTTCATACAAACTTGTGAGAATATTCAATCACTAGCTTGTTATAAGGTCCTAGAAAGCGCCCTAGGTTTTAGTAGACATGTTGAAGGTGACACGTGCTCCTTTATTGTGATATATTATATTTTAAACCATCACTTGTTTTTGCACTGCGCAACGATAACATAACATACGGGCATTTTATAGAAGGCACAGTGCATTCTCTACGCTTAAATGTAATACTCATCACAGTGCGCACTAAGAATCTGACATAGCGTCACCCTATTCTTGAACCCTCGTGTTGATTAAAGAGCGCGAGAAAACCGAATCTTTCCGCGCGGCTCGGATGAGTCTGGATCGTTACAACAGTCATTTCAACGCTTTAAAACTTCCAATAGTTCTCGCCGCACATATGCCCTTTGTCCCAGAATTCCTAAACCCCCCACCACGTGTCATTTCCTAGTCTCGAGAAGTATGTTTTCAACAATACTTACAGCAACTGTAACCAGGCACATATGTGTATTTTCTCCGATGAGGTCCGATTACAAGCACATGTTGTTTTTGCTGAGTACCTTACAGTGCGTGCTCTCTGCGGTGTTCTTTTCTGGGTGAAAGTTCTGTTTTCTTTTGTCTGGCAGGCACAGTAATGTCTGTTTCCATGTCTGACATCATTTTCAAAGTAAGGATTCTTGGAAACATTGTTCCTTGTAGTCCCCAAAACGCTTCATAAAAACAGTGCCACCCTGAGACATCTAATCACCCTGAGTGTATGTGGTTTAAGCGAAAGGTAATACGATTCTGTGGTTGTCTACATGTTACATGTCTGTGGTTGTTAGAGTCAGGATTGAAAACGCTTATGGGTCAATGATAGGGCCCTAAAATGAAATAAATAAATGCACAACATATACTTATTTACTGACTTTATCAATACGATTCAAGATAAACATCCATTAACACACAGAAGAAATTACAAATGATTAGGGTTGCAGAATAACTTAGCTTGTCCTGAGTGCCAAATGGTTCCTAATGTAACTATTATTTATAATATGTTATTAATGTTACTCTCATATGATTTTTGTTTCCTGAAATCTGAGTCAGGCTCCAGTGCTATAGATGGCGCTGTCGCACTGCCAGGAAACTCTCCCACTGCAGCAGAAGTAGAAACAGTAGATCATGTAGCAGCGCCGTTGATAAACTGAGGTAGTTTATCAATATTTTCTTCATATTATGTACTTACTATGTCCGTATATTAAATATTTTGACTGTTAGCACTAGATGGTATTTTGTTACATCTCGGCTAATGTTAGATTTTTTTTGTAATACATTACCTGCCAAAATGTCTGGGGTTTCATGACCCTTTAAAGACTCAAAGACCAGCGACAGCTTGTAAACAGTACAGAAGACATTGAAATAAGGGCTCATAAAGGTAATAAAAGGCAATAAATGTCGTTTTATCAACACTGCACATCATGATGAATTAGTCAGTCAGTGCTTAGTGTTACAATATCAAGGCTATCAGCTCCAAATAGGCCATATCAACAAACGACGCAGCTTGTATAGTTTACCTGAATGCAGTTTTTGTATGGTTTGATGATATTGTAATTCCTCTACTGTAATTCAGACTTGTGCTGTTTATGTCTCTTACAGTTACAGTAAGTTGTAAATTGTGTCAAAATGAATCGACCAAAGCCAACAAGCATTAGGCGCCCTAGTAACACCAAACCATCAGGTAAGATAAGATTTTAGCTGTGATTATGGCAAAGAAATGAACTCTGTATACTTCTCGGACACGTCTTTATCATCCTGTGATGTCCCTCAGGTCACCCACCTCCAGGAGATTTCATTGCTCTTGGAGCGAAGAGTCAGAGCAGTGAGCCGAAAGCAAACCCAGCTCTCTTGAAGCCAGCATCCACCGGTTTGCCCCCAGACCGTAAGAGAGAGGCGTCTTCATCTCTTCCCTCTTCCTCCAGCCTGTCCAGTCTTTCCAAACGGCCCAAGCACTCTTCTACTCCACCCAGCGCCCTCTCACGCCTCGCTGAGGTAGCTGCTGTTGACAAAAGATCAATATCCCCCTCCATCAAAGAGCCATCTGTAGTCCCTATTGAAGGTGAGATTAACAAACACATTTTTTTTAATTACAGAAAACTTTCATATATCTAATTTAGGGTTTTAAAGTAAAGTGTAAATATTAAAGGTGTCTTATTATGCTCTTTTACAAAGTCTTGATTTTGTTTTGGGGGTGTACTAGAACAGGCTCTCATACTAGGTTGTTCGAAAAACACATTATTTTTCACATATTTTACATTATTACAACACCTCTCTCCGCAGTCTGACATGAACGGCTCGAATAGTTGTTGTATCAAATGAAAGCCCGCCGTCTGAAATACGAAATGTGCTGTGATTGGTTAGCTGGGCCAGTGTGTGTTGTGACTGGCAGCACTCGGCGCCTGGTCGGGAAATGTCATGCCCCTTACCATAGCCACCTGCTGCGAGCTTCAGTGTAAATATTGCGTCAAAATCAAATCAATTTGAGCGCGATTTAAACCCGGATGGTTGTAACTACACTTAAGTTCATCTGCCTTGGGAAAGCTAGCGTGTCTGCGACATAGTGATAACACTCGTTGCCTTCTCTAGTGCAGCTCAACCAGGTCTCGTCCCATTCGTCAGTATTTGTGATATCACAAATCCCAGAAAATATGCGTTGTAGTCCAAACGAGTCGTTCCTTGTAGTTTTTGAAAAGTGATTTCTGTTAAATAAAATATCTCCTTTTGAAGTGGACTTTGAGCTTCGTAACTTTGCAGATCTTTTTTATGCTCAAACAGCAACATTACAGACTAACGAAAGTTGAAAAAGTGAAAAAGCATAATAGGACCCCTTTAACAAATTAAAACAGTGGCATGTAGCATTCTAGTATTTTTTTTCAGTTAAATAGATATTGCTTTTTCATTATTTCAGTATTTTTTTTTCCAGAACATTTTTAATGAAATAACAATGAAAAGATAAAAAATATTACATGCAATAGAACAAGTATTTATGAAACAGCAGTATCAAGTATTCCCATTTGAAAAAAGTGTATTTTCTGAATGCATGTTAAAGAAGTCTGTTAAAGTGCTGTTAAAAGTGCGCTTTGTAATAATGTCAAAAAATTTTTGTTTACATGCAGTTCAGACAATGTAACAGTATTTACATTTAGTATGTTTCCAAGACTGGCATTTTGACCCGTTTGAAGTGTGTTTGACTTTTACAGCAAATATTTTTGTATTTAAGTGTTATTTTTAGACATCTGTAGTCCAATCCGGTGTTCATATTTTCATAGACCTTGTTTTTATACACAGTGTACATTCACACAGCATGTGATTGATTGTTTTTTAGTGTCTCCTGCTGTGCTTCTGGATGAGATTGAGGCAGCGGAGGCAGAGGGTAATGATGACCGCATTGAGGGTGTGCTATGTGGGGCTGTCAAACAACTGAAGATGAACCGAGCCAAGCCTGACATGACGCTATACCTCAGCCTCATGTTTCTCGCCAAAATCAAGCCCAATGTCTTTGCCACAGAGGGTGTGATAGAGGTAGATAGAATCACATGTGCTACAGTACTGTAATTTCCTGTTGCTGCTGGTGACTAAACTTATTGTGTTAAATGTCTTTATTCAGGCTCTCTGCAGTTTGCTCCGCCGTGACGCCTCAATCAACTTTAAGGCCAAGGGCAACAACC
The DNA here is from genome assembly GCF_001515645.1 of Sinocyclocheilus grahami. Taxonomy (NCBI): domain Eukaryota; kingdom Metazoa; phylum Chordata; class Actinopteri; order Cypriniformes; family Cyprinidae; genus Sinocyclocheilus; species Sinocyclocheilus grahami. The sequence continues at coordinate 68,823 of NW_015506865.1, read as the reverse complement.
TGGTGTCTGTGCTGGCCTGTAACCTATTGATGGCTGCCTATGAGGAAGATGAAAACTGGCCTGAGATATTTGTCAAAGTAAGTGATTAAGCTGTCCAGCTTTCTTATCTCACAGTAATCATGGTACTGATACACAGTCATTGTGGGGTTTCCCAGGTCTACATTGAGGACTCTCTCGGTGAGCGTATCTGGGTGGACAGCTCGCACTGTAAAACTTTTGTTGATAACATCCAGACTGCCTTCACAACCAAGATGCCACCCAAAAGTATGCTGCTTCAGACGGAAACAGGGAGATCAGGGGGCGACCTCAGTGCTGGTTGGTGGTCCAAGACTTTTCTCAGTCATGGATGGAAATGTATATGTTAGTAAAATTTAGAAGAATTGACACAAAATACTGTATTTTAGGGAACAGCCCTCATCCTTCCACTCCAGATGAGGATGAAGGTCAGACTGAGCTTTTAATTGCTGAAGAGAAACTGAGTCCAGAGGATGATGGACAGGACATGCCCAGGTAGGGAAGTGCATATATTCAAGAAGATGTGCCAGTTTTTAATGATATGAAGTGAATTAATTAATTAATTACATGCAATTAATTATTACATAAAAAACTAGTTGTAATATTTTCGAAATTGAGAAATGCTTGCATGCTTCAATGAATTGATTTTACTGTTAAAATATTTTCACCATTCAAAAGTTTGGTGTCTAAGATATTTTTAATTTTTTTAAATAAAGAAATAATTATTTTTAATAATTGTGATGCCTTCAATTTACAAAAACTGACAGTAAAGACATTTACATTGTTTTGCGAAAGTTTTCTATTTCAACTCAATGCCAGCACCTGACCAATTAATACTAGCACTTACCTATTCTATTCTATTCTCTCTAATTTATTTAAAATGTAAAATACAAATAAATAAATAAACACCTTGCTATGTGTACTGTGCTAGACTAACTGAGACTTGTCACAGCACTTCTATTGTTGGTCTGATTGCTTCTATTGTTCTCCTCATTTGTAAGTCGCTTTGGATAAAAGTGTCTGCTAAATGATTAAAAGTAAATGTAAATGCTGTTCTTTTGAACTTTCTTTTCATCAAAAAATCCTGAAAAACAAGGTATCATGATTTCCACAAAAATAGTAAGGCCATGTCCACACGTACACGGGTATTTTTATAAACTGAGTTTTTCCTTCTTCCGTTTAAAAAAAAAAATATCTCAGTCCACATGAAAACGCAAACGCGTGCTATGAAGCACTGTCAAGAGCATGCCAAACCAACAGGTGGCGATATAATCTCAACCGTAAAGTCATGTTGGCCAATCAGAAGCCTGAAAAAGTCTCCAGTAGGCGGCGATAACAGCGCAGGCGCCGACGTCATAAGCCAAAAACTTCACCCTGGCAGGCGTTTTCAAAAATGTTCGGTTTCAGTGAACTGGTGCTGCGTTTGCGTGTGGACGAACCACTTAGAAAACGCTGCGGTTTTAAATAACCGCGTTCGTGTGGACAGGGCCTAAGAAGCACAACTGTTTTCAACATTGATAATAATAAGAATCATTTCTTGAGCAGCAAATCAGCATATTAGAATGATTCTGTGACACTGAAGACTGGAGTAATGATGCTGAAAATTCAGCTTTGCATCACAGGAATACATAAAATTTTTAAATATATTAACATTATTTTTTACAGTTATTTAAATTATAATATTTCACAATATTACTGTTTTTACTGTATATTTGATCCATTAAATTCCTTGGTGAGTATAAGAGACTTCTTTAAAAAAAAAAAAAAACATCAACAAATCCCAAAGATAATAGTTTTATTTTTTATATATACAAAAGAGTGTCTTAAGTAGCCTATTAGTTTTTGCTGTGGTATCGAAATTGGTGTTGAGAATGGTAAATTTTCATTGGTACAGTAATTTTGGTACGACAGTATGCTCGGGTGTTTATCAGAATCATTTTACAAACCTGTTACAAAGCTTTTGCTCTGTGTAACCTTTGTCTTCTCTGGCGGCTTCAGGTATGAGGAGCTGGCTGAAAGTGTGGAGGACTATGTCTTGGACGTTTTGAGGGACCAACTGAACCGTCGCCAGCCCATGGATAACGTGTCCAGGAACCTTCTGCGCCTTCTCACGGCCACCTGTGGTTATAAAGAGGTCCGACTGATGGCCGTGCAGAGACTTGAGATGTGGTTACAGAATCCTAAGGTACAAAAAAATGGACTAAAGAGAGGAAGCGTCATTGTCTGAGAGTATGAAACCACATATCTAAAGGTTTGTTTTTGTTTGGTCATTCTCCAGCTGACTCGGCCAGCACAGGATCTTCTGATGTCTTTGTGCATGAACTGTAATACACACGGCTCAGATGACATGGAGGTCATCTCGAACCTCATCAAGATCCGCCTCAAACCTAAAGTTCTCCTCAACCACTACATGCTGTGTGTCAGGTCGGCGTTATACCTTCAGACCTGAAATCTCAGTTTATACTCTATATATAATTAATTATAAGTCAGTACTGTAAAGCCTAAATGCTTTTTTTAATGTATTTTTTCATGTTTCTCATGTTCTGCAGGGAGCTTTTGAATGCACACCGAGATAATCTGGGCACCATGGTGAAGTTTGTCATCTTTAATGAGCTGTCAAATGCCAGAAATCCCAATAATATGCAAGTGCTCCATACAGTTTTGCAACATAGCCCAGAGCAGGCACCCAAGGTGACTTTTCAACCAACCTTGTTGGCTTCATGTACATTTATAAATTACTGTTGCTATTTAAAGAAGGTATCACTGTAGCTCTTGCTAATACTTGTTTTCAAAAACCCTAACCCAAAGTATCATACTCCGACATGCACCACTTGTGGTATGGACATGAAGGAGGTACTCGAGAAGTTGAATAACATTTCTTTTGCGCCTTGTTTTGTCCCTAGTTTCTGGCCTTGGTGTTCCAGGACCTGCTGACCAATAAGGACGACTACCTGCGGGCCTCACGCGCTTTACTCAGGGAAATCATTAAACAGACCAAACACGAGATCAACTTCCAGTCCTTCTGTTTAGGCCTCATGCAGGAAAGGAAAGAGGCCAGTTATGTGGACATGGAGTTTAAAGTGAGGACTATATTGCTGTATTTACTAGGTGTACTTATGAAAAGAACATCTGTTTTGATGTTTTGCCTATACATCATTTTTTGTTTCCATCTCAGGAGCGTTTTGTCATTCAAGTGACAGATCTCTTGACAGTGTCCATGATGCTTGGGATCACGGCTCAGGTCAAAGAGGCTGGCATTGCTTGGGACAAAGGAGAGAAGAAGAGTAAGATGTTTTATAATCCTGTTGCCTCACATACCCAACATTCAAAACTTTATGCTAATGAGGATGCATATGTATTTCAGATCTGGAGGGGCTGAGGTCCTTTCAGAACCAGATTGCTGCCATCCAGAGAGATGCTGTGTGGTGGCTGCACTCTGTGGTTCCCACCATCAGTAAAGTGGGACCTAAAGACTATGTGCACTGGTATGATGAATCAGCTGGATGTAGGACCAGTGTTATTATTGTTAACTAAAACTATTAAAAAATAGTCAGTAAATATAATAAATCTGAAATAAAATATAAATGAAACTGCATAAATGTCAACAATTCTGTGTTTTTCTGTCAATATGGGGTGCTGTGTGTACATTAATGAGGAAAAAAAATTAACTTAAATGATTTTAGCAAATGGCTGCAATATAACAAAGAGTGAAAAATTTAAGGGGGTCTGAATACTTTCCGTACCCACTGTATATAAAACATATATACAAAAATAGATGAAAAAACATAAATGTAAAAAAACAAACAATCATACAACATACATGAAATATGTTTAATACATATAATACTATAAATACTGCTAAAATAATACTATAGGGCTAATATTTATCATAATTTTTCATTTAAAGTGATACATTGCACCAAAAACTATTTATTTGATATTTCCTGACCATTTAACACTCTTGTAGGACCCTTAAAATTAATCTAGCACTTGTCTGCAATGTAAACACCTTTACATATAGCATATTGTTATTTTACTGATTGTTTGATTGTTTCAACAGTCTACACAAAGTGCTTTTCACAGAGCAGCCTGAGACGTATTACAAATGGGACAACTGGCCACCTGAGAGTGACCGAAAGTGAGAATCTCTGCTTGAACAGCTTACAGAAAGAATAGTTGTTAGTACATTCAATTAATAGATGTTAATGCATCTCTCTTGTTTGTTAGTTTCTTTCTCCGGCTGTGCTCTGAGGTTCCTCTGTTAGAGGACACGCTGATGCGCATCTTGGTGATCGGTCTGTCTCGTGATCTGCCCCTGGGCCCAGCTGACGCCATGGAGCTGGCTGATCATCTGGTGAAGAGAGCTGCAGGAGTTCAGTCTGATGGTAAGACAGCGCTCCTGGATAGAGGGGTATTCGTAAAAAAAGACGCATATTTTAATAATTAATAATAGCTCAGAACTTTTTAGAAGTGGTCTTTTCAAAGACCTTTTAGAAGTTTTCAAAACTGGTTGTTTGGTGATATTTGTCTTCCCACATCATCAACTGTAGACTTGGAAGTGTTGCGAGTCGAGAGGATCCAACTCATTGATGCTGTGCTGAACCTTTGTACTTACCATCACCCAGAGAATATCCAGCTGCCTGCAGGGTACGGCCTTTACCTTTCACCGAATTTATTCCCTGCTGTTTTTTCACTTCAGTTTTATTATGCAGTGATTCATCAGCTTTATATTGCCAAATAATTACTGGATGCCATGGACTATTTGCATTGAAAGTTTAAGCTACATTGTGGTCTGTCCACTCCTGGGATCCAGTACTCTCTTTGTGGGCTGTTTATTCCTTCAAGAGGTGAAATGCTTTATTAAATGTTCCATTTTAGCTATCAACCTCCAAATCTTGCCATATCAACTCTTTACTGGAAGGCCTGGCTGCTGCTGCTTGTGGTGGCAGCATTCAACCCACAGAAAATTGGTGAGGCCAGATATGATGCAATACTTGCATTTCATAATAACATCTCATTAGAACGCCATTATATTGCTGTCACCAATGGTTTCAGGTTTGGCAGCGTGGGATGGTTACCCCACTCTGAAAATGCTCATGGAGATGGTTATGACAAAGTAAGTGTTCTGCGTATTGTGTTGAAATGTGGTTTTATGGATGTTTCAGCACCTGACACTTTCTTTTGCTCTCTCCTCAGCAACTACTCTTACCCTCCATGCACGGTGGCTGATGAGGAGACCAAAACCGAGATGATCAACCGAGAGCTGCAGATCTCTCAGAAGGAGAGGCAGGAGATCCTGGCCTTTGAGAGCCACTTGGCAGCTGCCTCCACCAAACAGACCATAACTGAAAACAACAGCCTCCTGCTGTCCCAGCTCACCAGCCTGGACCCAAAGTATGACTTCGTGTTTGTCACTGTGGTGATAAACCACCGTTTACATTTACATTTATACAAAGTGACTTGCGGTAGAGGAGCAAAGCAATTTGTCAAAGAATCAACAATATTTGTAATATTTAATGCCAGGTTTATTAGACAACTAGATTAGGATGTTTTTACAGATACACTGACCCAGTCTTTCATTCTATGCTCAGGGGACCCCCTCGTAAGCCACCGCCTCTTGTCCTGGATCAAGTAAAGAGTCTGAACCAGTCTTTGCGCCTGGGCCATCTGCTCTGCCGCAGCCGCAACCCTGACTTTCTACTCAATATTATCCAGAGACAAGTAAACACTCTTATATACTTGGGGAGCTGTGCTTTATGAAGAGCCATGTTTAAGGGACTTTCTAAATGTCATGTTTTTTCCCCCATCCAGGCCTCCTCTCAATCTATGCCATGGCTGGCTGATCTCGTCCAGTCCAGTGAAGGGTCCTTAGATGTGCTGCCCGTTCAGTGCCTCTGTGAATTCCTCCTCCACGATGCTGCTGATGACGCCTCCTCCGTTGATGATGAGGAGGAAGGAGAGAGCAAAGAGCAGCGAGTGAAGAAAAGACAGGTAAAGCTCAGCCTTGTCCGCACATTGCTGTTGTCTTTTTTAATTTAATTACATTTTTTTTCCTGAAGTCGTCTTGTAATGTTAGTCAAGGAATCTTAAACCAAAGTTTAGTTTTACATTACCCTTTTTTCCAATCCTTATTGAAGTATTTTACACATTTGTTAGGGTTTGTTAGGGTGGTCCAAAATGCGAAATATGCAAACATAAATAAATATGATAAATAAAAATACATGTATATTATGATAAAATAAAATAGAGCAGTTAAAGGTACACTGCTGTTCAAAAGTTTGGGGTCAGTAAGATTAGAAAAATACTTTTATTGCAGCAAGGATGCATTAAACTGATCAAACGTTACAGTAAAGACATTTCTAATATTACAAAGTTTCTGTTCATTAAAGAATCGTGAAAAAAATGTTTTAGTTTGCACAAAAATATTAAGCAGCACAACAAGAAATGTTTCTTGAGCAGCAAATCAGCATATTAGAATGATTTCTGAAGGATCATGTGACACTGAAGACTGGAGTAATGATGCTGAAAATTCAGCTTTGCATCACAGAAATAAATTAAATTTTTAAATATAAAAAAATGAACAGTGATTGTAAATTGTAATAATATTTCACAATACTACTGTTTTTACTGTGTTTTTTCTCCTCGTCTTTCCCTGTCAGAGGCAGCAGAAACAGAGGCAGCTTCTTGGACGGCTCCAGGACCTGCTGCTGGGTCCTAAGGCTGATGAACAAACCACATGTGAAGTCTTGGACTACTTCCTCCGCCGTCTCAGTTCTTCTCAGGTGGCCTCTAGAGTACTGGCCATGAAGGTGCGGAGTTAAATAACCATCCACCAGTGCTTGATTCATTTAGACAGTTTAAAAGATGGTCGTTGTGATGTGTGTATCAGGGTTTGTCTCTGGTGCTGACTGAGGGAGCATTAAAAGATGGAGAGGAGAGGGATCCGCTCATGGAGGAGGACTCCAGAGATGCCGAGTTACTGCCAGGCTACCAGTGGCTCCTTCAGGACCTCCCCAAACTACCTCTGTTTGATAGTGTAAGAGGCTTGACGTCCAGCGCCTTGCAGCAGGTTAGTCCTCCTACACAAGTAAAAGATTATTGATATCTGCAGCTTGCTCAGCTTATTGTGTTTGTGTGGTTTTTCCAATTTAGGCCATTCACTTGGAAACTGATCCTCAGACCATCAGCGCATACCTGATTTACCTTTCCCAGCATGCACCAGTGGAAGAGCAGTCACTCCACAATGACCTGGCCTTGGTTAGTCTAAATCTACAGCTTTTTATTTGTCTGAAATAAGCTGTAGTCTAACCTTTCTCTTCTCTCCTGTCTTGTGTTTCATGTCTTCTCAGGATGTGGCTCGTCTGATAGTGGAACGCTCCACTATAATGAACTCCCTCTTTTCCAAGCACTCCTGCAGGCCAGAGTCTGATGCAGTTCTCTCCGCTCTTATCTCCATCTTCTCCAGCTATATCCGTCGTATGAGGAAGACAAAAGAGGGAGAGGACCTCTATAGCTGGGTACTAAGGAACATATAATTGAAAATTCCGTAATTACTGCTTGTGCACATGAATAAAGACCACATTTTAAATCTCACAGTCGGAGTCTCAGGATCAAGTGTTCCTGCGATGGACTACAGGAGAAACAGCCACCATGCACATCCTAGTGGTCCATGCTATGGTCATCCTGCTCACACTGGGACCTCCCAAAGGTGAGTATCTCCTCTGTTGCAGTGTTGTGTGATTGATTAATTCTGCATTTGCTTGTAGTAACAGCCACTGTGGTTGCCTTTTTTGTTTTTTATTAGGGGAAAGTGAGTTCTACAAACTGCTGGATATCTGGTTTCCTGATAAAAAGCCCCTTCCCACTGCATTCCTGGTTGACACATCAGAGGAAGCCCTTCTGTTGCCTGATTGGCTGAAATTAAGAATGATCCGATCTGAAGTCTCCCGATTGGTTGATGCAGGTATTAATAACTTGTATTTGCAAATAAGGGGCAATATACACTACCATTTAAAAGTTTAGTGTCTGTAAGAAGTGTCTTATGCTCACCAAGCCTGCATTTATTTACTTAAAAATACGGTTAAAGCTCATTTTTAATTTTTCAGCACAGTTTTCAGTGTCACAATTCTTATTATTAACGATGCTGAAAGCAGTTGTGCAGCTTAATATTTTTGTATTCAAAAATAGAAATCTTTTGTAACATTATAAATGTCTTTACTGTCATTTTTTGATTGTTTTAATGCGTCCTTGCTGAATACAAGTATTAATTTCATAAAAAAAATCTTAGTGACTTCAAACTTGTAACTGTAGTGTAGTTGAGCTAATGTGTTTTTTTTTTTCATTCACAGCCCTACAGGATCTGGAGCCCCAGCAGCTGCTGTTGTTCGTCCAGTCCTTTGGGATCCCCGTCTCCAGCATGAGCAAACTGCTACAGTATCTGGACCAGGCCGTGTCTCACGATCCTCAAACACTGGAACAGAATATCATGGACAAAAGTGAGGGTCTTTCATTTGAAATACTCTGTTCTCCCATGATTTGGTGTGTGTAAAATTATGCTAATATCATGGATGTTTCTACCTGTTAGACTACATGGCTCATCTAGTGGAGGTACAGCATGAGAGAGGAGCCACGGGTGGACACACATTTCACAGTTTACTCAGTGCTTCACTTCCTCCGCACAGAGGTCAGGATCTAATGCCTTACACAGGGGGTTCTGTCAGCACTGATTAATAGTGCTGTTTTACTAAGTTTGAGTTGCACAGAGTGATTAAATTCTGTACTAATGAGTCCTTTGCTGATCTGATGTGTTACAGACAGCTCAGAGGTGAGCAGGGCTAAGGTTACTGTTGAAACGCCCCATGGCTCTGTGAAGATGAGAGCAGTGAGTCAGGTGCCAGTGATCGGCCCAGAGGATGATCTCGCTGGGATTCTACTGCAGGTGCAACATATCACTATGAAATGCTTTATTAGAGGAATTCTTTCTTCTGCCAAGATTTAATTCTGTAATGGTTGTATTAATATCTTGTCAGAGCTGTGGCACAACAGTTATTGCATGTGCTTCTGACATTGTCAGTCTCTGGTTGGCATGCAGTGTGTCGTCCTGATCGCTCTCTACTAAGGCTGGGTAATGTCATAATTGAATACATCGTACTGCATCACAGTATTCACGTTATTGGATTGTGATTAAAACCATGTCAAATTAGTAAGAAACACTAGATCCATTTAAAGGAAAAGTTCAACCAAAAATTTAAATTCTGTCATTTGCTCACTCTTGTCATTCCAAACCCATAAAACTTTCCTTTATCTTTGAAACACAAATGAAGATATTTTAAATGAAACTTCAGAGATTTCTATCCCTCCATTGAAAGTCCATTCCAATACAAATTTGACGTTTCAAAAAGTTGATAAATACATTGTAAAAGTAATTCATATGAACAGAGTGGTATAATCCATTATTCATCAATTTATTCATATACTAACATTGATTAGTGCACATACATAGAGCTCAAATATGGCAAACGGAAGCTCAACCATGCTTGATGTGCAGGAACAAATGTCACTCACTGATTTGTCATGTTCCAGGAAAGTTTGCACTGACAAGCTGTTTTAAACCACTTAAACTTTGTTCGAAATTGTCACACTCCTTCATTGTTTGATTTTCCTAGAAGAATATTGGGCCTTTTAATCTGTTTCACGACCCTTCAAAGCGTCACTCACTGACACTGACAAATTTTTGTTTCAGAGTTTGCAATTATGTAGACAACCCTCTTCTTCATTAATTAAACTCTAGTGATGAATGAGTTAATGTAAATAATAATTACAAATATAATTAATACTAATTGTATCATAAATATTATATCATTAAAAACAAGCATACCATAATATTAACTAAATTGGTACAGCCTTAGTGTACCTATCAAATAAAGAGCAAAAATATTATATTTAAATTATGGTAACTCAGAAAATGATTTTGCTGAATTCTCTTTTCTCCATGTAGCTCTTCCCTCTGAAGGTGGATCCGCGCTGGCCGCCGCCCCCGGTCCGTCCTTTGTCATTAGCTCTGCAGCAGACCCTGGCTCAAGAGGTGCTGCGGGCACGACAGGGTCACATCCACCAGGGTGGTGCCACCGGGCGACTCCTGCAAGCCTTTGCAGCCCTTCTAAACTCTACCCACGCTGGAGCCCTGGTCATGGCAATGCACCACAGCCATACGATCTCCTGCCCTCTACTGCGCCAACTCCGTCTTTACCAGGCACATAACCAATGCATACCTACATACTCAATAACATCACTGGTGCTTCCTTTTGCTTGCTCACTCAAATTCACGTTTTCTCCTCTAGCGTTTGGTCTCTCAAGATGTTGGCTTCTCGTCACTGTTCTTCAACGCCGTTGTGCAGATGTTGACGTGGTTGGAAAACTCAGCGGCAGAGACAGGGCCACTCCACAGCCTCCTGAAATCTCTGGCAGCTCAGTACTCTCACAAACATCGCATCACAGATGGTGAGTGGCTCCTCATCCTGAATCTTAGCTGTGCGGGTCATGTTTGCAAGCACATATTCAAACTGACAGCACAGAACTAGCTGAATCAGCAGTCAGTAGAACAGTTTTAGTCCTAGCATGCTCTGCAGGTGTATTGACTGTGTCCTGTGTCATCAGTACGTACTGGATTTCTCCATTTGGCTGAAGCTCTGGCATACAGACGGGACTCTGAAGTGGCAGTTAGGGGCATTTTTGCCTCTTTGAGAGCTGGAGAAGAATGCAACGCTGAATCTGAACTCATACGAAAAGGTATTTAAAGCAGTACAGAGTACTGCTCACTTAAAGGGTAACATCATGGGGAATCAAACTGTCCTTGATCTAAAATAAGAGTTCATTTTATTTTGAAATCATACTATAAATTTTGGAAATCAAAGCTTCCTCCCTAGTCTAAAAAGAGCATTTATTGAAACAATGCTGAAATGACTCTTTCACACATGACTGCCCATATTTACACATCAAAGAGGTATAGTCTGTGTTCTTTAGCTGGGCCTTCTCAGTCATGAGGTAATGTAGAGGAAATAAGTTAGATGTAGATTATATTCCTAAATATATGAAGAACAAGTGATAAGACTTAAAAGAGAGTTTAACAAACCTTGTGCTGTTTCTGACTGTGTGTAGCACCTACAGCTCTGCACCTAAAATATACTCTCAAAATGAAGTCGAGATGAAACAGAAGTAGCAACAAATATTTTCTTCCATATTGTGATGTACATCTGAGTGAAACGGATTATCTGAAGTAAAAAAAAAAAGAGGGGGACTTGATTCAGACCATCAGTTGTTGATTGGATGGAGGCAGATCTGAATGTGAGCTTGCAGTTGATTGTAAGAAAGGGGTGGCAGACTGAATTATCAGAGAAGTTCTGCATACATCACCAGAGAAGTCTAATGTTTCATTAGAAGATCGAGATGAAGCCAAGACAAGCCAAGGTCACAAAAAGGTAAAAATACAACAGAGATGAACTTCACTTTGAAGTGCATGCATGCAGAAAATAGATAAGGTGAATTTTCACTTAATGTTGACCAAGCGAAAACACAACTTTTTTTTTTGTTTACCTAGTCGCAAAAATTACTCTTTTCAAAGTTAACATGAATTTACATGTCAAATATCTTTATTTCTGTGGAAGTGTATGTAGTTAATTATAACTAGTTATGGTTAATTATTAATATTTCCTGTCATTGAGCTAAATTCGCTACATGTAATAGATGGATGGTATTATTCCTAAATTTTCGAAAAACTAGCAATAGGACTAAATGTGGGAGAGTTCAATCAACCTTGTGTGGAGTAGCACCTGCAACTCTGCACTTAAAATATGCACTGTCCCTTAAGCAGTCACTCAATGTTTGGCAACATTCATCATCTTTTATCATATGTTCCAAAACATGTGTCAACTGCCCAGTTACATTGCTTACACAAGATGTGTGAAATAGGCCCAAGGATCAAAGGGGGGGGTGTATGGTAAATGGTTATAAGAAACTAAATCATGACTGTTCGTGGCTCAGAAAAACTTTACTAACATTTTAAGTGGACATCGGGGGGGGAAATCAAATACAACAGTATGATGTAACCCCTTGAATGTGCTGTGTGGCCTATATTACACAGCACTTATCTGTGTATGATGTTATTAACTTTTAATTATAGCTCGTCTAGGAACCACGTGGTGTGTACTCGTCTCTTACAACAATGTATGCATTGGAAAAATATTTTTGAACTGGTGAGATGTTTGTGGCGAACGTAAGGCCAGCAGGCGAGGAGGGAAGTGTAAGTCAGCTCTCCAGAGGCAGTTAAGGTCTGTGTGTTGGTGTTGGAGGGGTTGCCAGCATTAGTCAGTCTCTCCGGAGGGCAGCATTTGACTCATGCACCAGCATCACCGCCGCTGTCCTTAATGTGTTTCTCTTTATATTTTAACATTCCGCTCTGAACCTCACCAAAACAAAAAACAACCTCACACACACACAGGGCCACACATCCACTCCAGGGCTTGTTTACACCCAGCGACGGCTCCAACGGCAAGGGTTGACTTGCATCTTTATGAAAGCTAGTGTGGTGGGGCTGGAGGCCTAGCAGACAGGATTACTCATAAGCAAAGCGTGTGGTAGTTCTTATTTTTGCAATGTGGTATTGGCTGCGATGGTTTGTTTTTCATTTTTTGGACCTGTGTGTGTGTTTCACAAGAGTGAAGGCATTATAAAACAAAAACCTTGTGTGCCTTAGTGTTGCAGGGCCTCATGGAGGTGAAGTCTCCGTATCTAGAGGAGCTGTTGTCCCTGCTTATGACCATCGGTACGGAGACCGGAACCCCAGGACACACAGCGGGCCCAGTTGCCATGGTGATCTCTCTGCTGCTTCAGGAAACAGAGGAGCGAGGGGTGAAAATAGAGGTGGATTCCAAAATGTAAGAGCACAGTGAATCACTCACTTCCTCATCATAGATTTCCTTGTGTGCTGGTAATACTGTTTCTAGGTGGGGAAGGAACACAGTAAAATTGGTTTGCACTTGTTTGATCCTTGTCGAACAGCCAAAGTTACCATAGTAGTATACAGATTAAATGCACATCATGCATAGTGTGACTCTATGAAAAACATTTTTGGCTTTTGTACCCCAGCAGTAAGATTCAAATACCCCTTCGTCAACAGCAAACCAGAAATGTGTTCTATTACCTCTTATACTACAGAGTCACAGTCTTGTCCATTTTAATTAAATATCAAGTTCATAACATTTGTGTGTATCTATATACACAACTGTATGTACACACGGAACTGTTAAGTCTGGCAAATCTAATAAGAAATGTATGTTTCAATTCAGCAAGGATGCATTAAATTGAGCAAAAGTGACAGTAAAGACATTTTTAATGTTGAAAAAGATTATATATCAAATAAACATTGTTCTTTTGAACTTTCTATTCATCAGAGAACCCCCAAAAAAGTATTATGGCTTACACAAAAATATTAAAGGAACACTCCACTATTTTTGAAAATAGGCTTATTTTCCAACTCCCCTAGAGTTAAGCAGTTGAGTTTTACCGTTTTCGAATCCATTTCAAAGAGTCTTACCGACCCCAAATGTTTGAACAGTGGTGTGTATTTTTTGTGTTGATGATGGGTGTGTGTGTGTTTACTTGGCAGCACTGAGTTAAAGAAGCCTGGTTCGTGTTCAGGACTGTTGGTTGACTGGCTGGAGTTGCTTGACCCTGAGGTGACCTCTGTTTGCTCGGATCTTCAGCAGAAGCTGCTTTTTGCTCAAAACAAGGTAAAATAGCTTCTCTTCGCTTATCATGTGGGTGTGGCTGCGGGTATATATATATATATATATAATGTGTAAGGGTGCCACAGCAAATAGAATGAATCAGAAAAAATGAAGCGTATGATTAATATTCCCCTTTTTAATGGTTTACATTTGTTTTCTTAAACATAAAATACAGGCTAATTCTGTTGCATTAATCATTTCATTGCTTTATGGCACAAGTAGTTTATTCATTCACTCATATGTACATAAACATAATTCTTGTCCCTTTTCCCAATATTGAGATATTTAGCTTCAAAACAAATGTTGCGAAAATGTGAGAAATACTTTTAGAACCAGTGAACGGTTGCTGGATTTAATTGCATTTTTATACAAGATCAGTGTAACTTTGTCGTTGTCTGCCTCAGGCTAAAAGTGGTGTGAGTGTGGCCCCTTCCTACAGGCCGTACCTGTTGGCTCTCCTCACGCACCAGTCCAACTGGAGTACCTTACATCAGTGCATCAGCTCTTTGCTCAACAAGCACAGAGACCAGAGGTTAGTGACTCCTCTCTTAATTAAACACATTCCCCTTTTTTTTCTCATATCTCCAGTGTGTGTAACTCTGTTTCTTCTGATCCCCAGACTGGACCCAACCTCAGCTCTAGACTTCCTGTGGGCCTGCAGTCACATTCCTCGCATTTGGCAGGGGCGAGATCAGAAAACCCCTCAGGTCTGGTCACCGTTAATATAACATCACAATTTTGTAATGCATTTACATAACACCTATTCAGCGTCTTGGCTGGATTGTATTTTCTTATTTCACATGCAGATATTTTAGCCTATCATAACAGGGTCAAGCTTCCCACAGTTTTGAATATCATTTTTCCTGGTTATGCTTGTCTTTAAAATATTTTATCGGCTAGAAGGTGCTCTTGCAAATGCAGTTTTTAGAGATAAGCATAAACAACTTATGTTATGGAAAATGTTATAGAAATGAATTGGTCAAAAGGTGTGAGAACCCTGCTGCTTTACATGTGGAAGTCTTAAAGATACAGTAGCATAAACAGTCTGGTTTATTTTAAGGACTTACAGGAGAGTAGACAATAGTCATTTCAAGTTAAATTGACTGGTCTAAGAATATAGTAATTTTGTTATGGAATAGGCCCCTTTATAACTAGTTATGTTGTTAACCAGACCCAAGCAATATTTGTAGTGGTCCAAAGATCTAAAACTACAATGTTTAGCCACAGATTATATATTTTTATAAGTGTATATTGGCCATAAGTGGATAAGATGGGGTTTTGTGTGTCTCTGCAGAAGCGTACGGAGCAGTTTGTGTTGAAGCTGTCTTCTGAAGAGCTCATAAGCCTGGTGGACCTCATCCTTTCTGAGTCAGAGCTGAGCTGCCGTGACTCAACCACCTCCAAGAGCGCTTTGGACCAGGTCTCCGGCTCTCTTCTCCAGTCACGCTTGCCCCTGCTGCATAGCTGTCTCCACTCAGACTTGGACAATGTCAAGAAAGTCTCAGAGTACCTCATCAGCTGTGTTAAGAAGTGGGGAGACAGGTACATTTTTTGAGTCTGTACAGGACAAAAAAAATCACATCATTTTAAGTAAATCTCTCAAAGAACTCCATGCACAGGATTTATTTCATAAGATGGCTAGTGAGCTGTCACTTTCATTAAAATTCAGTTTAATAGTCAGAGCAATGGTCTAGCGGTTAGTGTACATACTGTAGACACAGTGCATCTTGGTGGTCATTTTGGAAATACAGGTACAAGTCTTTTCAGTGTTGTTTCTTGATCCCAGTACCTTTCTCTTGTTCTTCTCCATAGTTTTCAGCTCAAACTGCTTTAGACTTTGATTTGTTGATGATTTTAGCCTTAAGTGTGCTGTCTGTTTGTAGTTTTTATTAACTTAATATTTTAAGAATTTTTAAATTGCAGTTTATTAGAACACATGAGAAAGTTGGTGCATTTATGCATGTGACTAATACATTGATAATGAATGTGATGAAATAAGTTTTAACTTCACTGACATCCACACAAAATTTAGGATCAGTAAGTGTTTGTTTTTTAAAGAAGTCTCTTATGCTCATCAAGGCCGCATTTATTTGATCAAAAATACAGTAAAACAGTAATATTGTGAAATATTATTACAGTTTAAAGTCCTCAGTGTCACATGATCCTTCAGAAATCATTCTAATATGCTGATTTATTATCAGTGTTGGAAACAGTTGTGCTGCTTAATATTTTTTGGAACCTGTGATTTTTATTTTTATTTTTTTCAGGATTCTTTGATAAAAAGTGAAAAAGAACAGCATTTATTAAAAATAGACATTTTTATTTAACAAAAGTCTCTGAGGTGGCATTTCGGTTATAACCAGAAACTAAGCCTAAAACTTTATTTTACCTAAAACTACCAGTATTCTCTTGCTGCCTTGAAAGCTCTGCTATTTCCTTCAGGAAGTACAATTGTAGTTTCTGTACTGGTCTAGCTATGAAAAAGTGGAAGCAAAAGCCCCCTAAAACCGCAAGGACAACAGTGTCAGAGGTCAGGGTTTGTACCATGTTGCAAACACTCACCACCATTACAAAGCAAAGGCACTGAACTTCCTCCTTAAAGGCCCTCTTGAAGAGGCTGATAAATGTATGTGATACCATGCCATTCCTTTGCTTACAGCAGAAATGCTCTTCATCAGGCACAATAGCGGGAGGAGCTGTAATTAGTTCTTGTGGTGTGAAATGAGAAGCGGCTGAAGTCGTTGAGCGCTGTGATCTTCTTTTTCTTCGAGAGCTCAGTGTAGTATAATGAATGCACGAGGATTAAGGCTCTTCCTTTGGCTTCTGTTGTGAGTCGCAGCTCAGACTGTGGCTGTCAGAGAGATCAGACCGGGGCTTTTTGTGGTGGCAGCCCCCTTTCCTTTCATGAATTTGCCTTTGGTTATTAAACCCCCTTAATGAGGGGGAAAAAACTTTGGACAAGGTCAGGCAAAAAATTACTCCCAGAAATACGATATTTATAAGTCTAGCTAAGCTGTCTTATGGTCGAGAATGGACTCGGGTAATGCTGGCATGTAAAGCGTGTGTTTGGTGGGATAAACGGTCGTGTGTTTGTTTGGCGTTCTCTCCATATCTGTTGCTTGTGAGCACAACAGCGGATTAGCAAGCATAAACCACAATTAAGCAACAAAGTTGTCTGTAAGAAGGCCTTCGCTTGATTGGACAAGCAGACAAGACTGTGTTCTTCTGTTGGTAATATAGTCTGTTGTTGACACTGGCTGGTTTTTTATAGTTAGACCATCTCTTTTTAATCTTCATAGTGTTTCTGGGTAGTTGACGATACTTTTAGAAAGTTGTAATTAAACGATTTTACAAAGTATTTTGCTTTCTCTTTAATTAATAATTATAATTATGCTTTAAATGGATCAAAATAAATATTACTTATAATATTTGTTAATATAATTCTTAATTATTTAATACATTGTTCTCAATGAAAATTGTTATTAATACAATATAATAATTATACATAAAGCAATTATGACTTCATGGTTTCTGGATGGTTGACATGAAATACTTTTGGTTGTCTTTTCTGTGACATGCTATTGATTCTCAGTCTAAAAGTATTATTAACAGCATCCTTTGTATTTCCGAAATAAAATAGTTGGTTGTGGAGGAAATGTTTTATTTCTATCTGAAATATTAATATTATTAGTAGTGTTATTTGCTTCACTGTTCTAAAGAGTGTTCTTTAGACTGTCTCTTGAGTACTTCAGTTTGTTTCAGTATGCTTGAGTTTTTGATGAGCTGAGAGATAACAGGAAATCTATTTTGTGTGTGTGTGTGTGTGTGTGTGTGTGTGTGTGTGTGTGTGTGTGTGTGTGTGTGTGTGTGTGTGTGTGTGTGTGTGTGTGTGACTGGAGAGAGAGAGGAGGATATATTTTGTGTGTGTGTGTGTGTGTGTGTGTGTGTGTGTGTGTGTGTGTGTGTGTGTGTGTGTGTGTGTGTGTGTGTGTGTGTGTGTGTGTGTGACCAGACGAGTGAGTGAGAGTGTGTGTGTGTGCACGCGCGTGTGCAAGACAAGTGTGAGACGAGAAATGCTATTTTATACCTAGCTTCTTAGAAACATTTCTAAGTATTTAATGCAAATTATTTTCTAAGGGACATGGTTGGATACCTTAAATAAACACATATGTTGAATATGCATTATGATTGGATGAGATAGAAGCATCCTGGTTTGATTAGGATATAAATAATGAGTCAGAGTGTTATTCGGTATCGCACTCTGCAGCCATGACTGTATGACTGTCACATTTTCTTGCAAGGAAATAAATATTCAAAAGACTTTTGTCTCATACCTTTATTGAAATAGAGAATTGCCATTGCCAAAAATAAAAAAATAGCATCCCTATGTCTTTAATAAATAATTATGATAATTGTTAAAATGATATAATATTCATAATTCTTATTATACGTCTTATTTATTTAATATCTTGAGGTCAGTAATAATTATTATTAATATACAAAATAAAAAGTATGCATAAAAAATATTATTTTATCATTATATTATTGGGAAAGTTTCCTGCTATGTGACATGCTATTCTCAGTCTATTTTAAACAGCTTTTTGCAGATTTAATTAAGAAATTATATTGTTCAAAAGTTATTTTCAAATTCAAACGTTAATAATATTGGTGTAATATATTATACTATCTATTGTAATTATTTTATTGCTTATTTAATAGGGTTTTCATTTAATAGTATAATCGTATAGTGTTGCATACAAATTTGATGTCTTCATGTTAATTGACTTTTAAAAATGAATTTGTTGGAGAGAGAGAGGAGGATATATTTTGTGTGTGTGTGTGTGTGTGTGTGTGTGTGTGTGTGTGTGTGTGTGTGTGTGTGTGTGTGTGTGTGTGTGTGTGTGTGTGTGTGTGTGACCAGACGAGTGAGGGAGAGTGTGTGTGTGTGCACGCGCGTGTGCAAGACAAGTGTGAGACGAGAAATGCTATTTTATACCTAGCTTCTTAGAAAATAATTTGCATTAAATACTTAGAAATGTTTCTAAGGGACATGGTTGGATACCTTAAATAAACACATATGTTGAATATGCATTATGATTGGATGAGATAGAAGCATCCTGGTTTGATTAGGATATAAATAATGAGTCAGAGTGTTATTCGGTATCGCACTCTGCAGCCATGACTGTATGACTGTCACATTTTCTTGCAAGGAAATAAATATTCAAAAGACTTTTGTCTCATACCTTTATTGAAATAGAGAATTGCCATTGCCAAAAATAAAAAAATAGCATCCCTATGTCTTTAATAAATAATTATGATAATTGTTAAAATGATATAATATTCATAATTCTTATTATACGTCTTATTTATTTAATATCTTGAGGTCAGTAATAATTATTATTAATATACAAAATAAAAAGTATGCATAAAAAATATTATTTTATCATTATATTATTGGGAAAGTTTCCTGCTATGTGACATGCTATTCTCAGTCTATTTTAAACAGCTTTTTGCAGATTTAATTAAGAAATTATATTGTTCAAAAGTTATTTTCAAATTCAAACGTTAATAATATTGGTGTAATATATTATACTATCTATTGTAATTATTTTATTGCTTATTTAATAGGGTTTTCATTTAATAGTATAATCGTATAGTGTTGCATACAAATTTGATGTCTTCATGTTAATTGACTTTTAAAAATGAATTTGTCACACCACAGAACCATTTAAAGTGAACTAGTGACGGCAAAAGTGATTTTAAAAATGGTGAAAAACAGAAAAGAAATAGTAACCAGTCACAGGACCACACACATTCATGTACATTTTAACCTAAACTCTTGATGATAGACAACTTGGTTAAGTCTTCATGGTTAATGTAAAGTACTCTGTTGAACTTGACGTATTACTCATGCAGCCTTTCCTGTAATCATCTGCAATATAACTTAGTCACAGCTATTGTGTGTGAGTGCTTTTTGTTTGCCTGTTTAAGTTGTTCTTATTTATTGTGTTCATACATGTGGTATGTCCAGTATAATGAGTAAGAGGTGTCAGACACTGCTGCTACAGATCTACCTGCACTTCCCAGAGGTCATCCAACACATCCACCTACCAGAGGCCACCCTGAGCGGTGAAGGGGCGGCAGACGGCAGCACCTGCAAGGTAACCGCTGCACTTTGACACATCAGGCCATGAGCTTCCTGTTAACGGCACCTGAAAGATTAATACTCTGCTTATTGTCTCTGTGTTTATGTGCACGTTCAGCTGGATGTTCTTGTGCATCGTCTCATCACTCTGCTAGCTGACACAGGAGATTCCAAATCAGCTGAGAACCGTGCATCTGATGCCAGTCTGGCCTGATAGAAGCATCCTGGTTTGATTAGGATATAAATAATGAGTCAGAGTGTTATTCGGTATCGCACTCTGCAGCCATGACTGTATGACTGTCACATTTTCTTGCAAGGAAATAAATATTCAAAAGACTTTTGTCTCATACCTTTATTGAAATAGAGAATTGCCATTGCCAAAAATAAAAAAATAGCATCGCTATGTCTTTAATAAATAATTATGATAATTGTTAAAATGATATAATATTCATAATTCTTATTATACGTCTTATTTATTTAATATCTTGAGGTCAGTAATAATTATTATTAATATACAAAATAAAAAGTATGCATAAAAAATATTATTTTATCATTATATTATTGGGAAAGTTTCCTGCTATGTGACATGCTATTCTCAGTCTATTTTAAACAGCTTTTTGCAGATTTAATTAAGAAATTATATTGTTCAAAAGTTATTTTCAAATTCAAACGTTAATAATATTGGTGTAATATATTATACTATCTATTGTAATTATTTTATTGCTTATTTAATAGGGTTTTCATTTAATAGTATAATCGTATAGTGTTGCATACAAATTTGATGTCTTCATGTTAATTGACTTTTAAAAATGAATTTGTCACACCACAGAACCATTTAAAGTGAACTAGTGACGGCAAAAGTGATTTTAAAAATGGTGAAAAACAGAAAAGAAATAGTAACCAGTCACAGGACCACACACATTCATGTACATTTTAACCTAAACTCTTGATGATAGACAACTTGGTTAAGTCTTCATGGTTAATGTAAAGTACTCTGTTGAACTTGACGTATTACTCATGCAGCCTTTCCTGTAATCATCTGCAATATAACTTAGTCACAGCTATTGTGTGTGAGTGCTTTTTGTTTGCCTGTTTAAGTTGTTCTTATTTATTGTGTTCATACATGTGGTATGTCCAGTATAATGAGTAAGAGGTGTCAGACACTGCTGCTACAGATCTACCTGCACTTCCCAGAGGTCATCCAACACATCCACCTACCAGAGGCCACCCTGAGCGGTGAAGGGGCGGCAGACGGCAGCACCTGCAAGGTAACCGCTGCACTTTGACACATCAGGCCATGAGCTTCCTGTTAACGGCACCTGAAAGATTAATACTCTGCTTATTGTCTCTGTGTTTATGTGCACGTTCAGCTGGATGTTCTTGTGCATCGTCTCATCACTCTGCTAGCTGACACAGGAGATTCCAAATCAGCTGAGAACCGTGCATCTGATGCCAGTCTGGCCTGCAGGAAACTGGCCGTATCTCACCCTGTGCTTCTACTCAGGTTTACAACACAAGCATTTTCCATTCAGTTTAAATGAAGAAAAAAATATATATAAATGGAATACAAATCCCTGGGGGTTCATGAGGGAACTACAGGTGTTTCATGAGTTGCTAAAAAAGATAATTAAATCATAAAAATATAAAATTACAATAAATAATTATTAAAAACAATCAAAATAAAACATAAAAATGATCCCAACCTCAGAGAACCGTGAATATGCAAATGTGTTGTTAAATTATTGAAATATGAACTTAAAACCTGTCCATTTCTGCATTTAATTTAATGAATATTCAGTGTGAAATAATATTGCTTATTTTTATTTTTTATTTTTTAATACACTGATGTTTCATTGGCACATGACAAGTATCATATTATTGATTAATGTTATTTTTCATTTTTGAAATGGAGAAAGGTATTACATTTTAAAGAATACAATTTGGAAAAAATTTAATATTCTAACTGTAATAAAATAATATAATTAATTATTACTAGGGTTGTCAAGTGATTAAAATTTGTATTCCAATTAATTACATGATGTGCAGGTTATTCAATCAAATTAATCACCAATTAATTGCACATCAGTTTGGGGATGAGAAATTACCCCCCAAAGGATAATTTAATGCCATTATTGTGATGAGAAAAGCATTGAATAGACCTTACAAAAAGAATGTAGCTTTAGAAATAAATATTTTGATTCAAAATAGGTTTTTATTACACTGAAGCTGCATCTGAAATGGCATGGCAGGTTTGGGCCGGGGCGGGGTGCATTAAATACGTTAATAATTATTATATTAAATAATAATACAAATATTGATGGAATATTTTTTTTTCATAATTATGCCATTGTCATTTATTAAGCAAGTAAATAGGGCCCATTTAAATTTCATGTTGTCTGAGAGTATATGTGCTGAATGAATAGCGCTGTTTGTGTATTTCAGACACCTGCCCATGATCACTGCGCTCCTGCACGGTCGCATTCATCTGAACCTGCGGGAGATCAGGCAGCAGAACCATCTGACCTTCTTCAGCGATGTTCTGGTTGTCCTAGAGCTGCTGCAGCCACTGGTTTTCCACTCTGACCACCAGAGGGCACTGCAGGACTGTCTGCTGTCCTTCATCAAAGTACTGCAGGTAGAAAGACCTCCTCTAGTAATGTACACTGCTGGCATTTTTTTAACGCAAGGTTTAGTACATAGTAACATTCATAATTTTTGCTGATGAAAATGTTCTTAGCGCGACAGACCTCTCACAGTTGCTCATCTACTAAATCAATATTTGTGTTTGTTATAATTAAACTGTCAATTGTAAAGAGCTGATGGGAATATGGAATGTAATATTTTTGCAGAACTTCAAGAGATCATCCCGTATGCCCATCATAAACAAATTTGTACAGTTCATCCAAAAGTACATAACCCATGATGCAGCATCTGCTGTGCCTTTCCTTCAGAAACATTCAGATGTGCTACAGTAAGAGCCTTTTTGCTTGCATCAATCATTCCTGCATTATCAAATACCCTCAGTGCTACATTTACTTTCTTTTTGTAAGTTATTTCTTTTCATGTAAAACGTTTCCCTGTGTCTTCTCTCAATCTCAGGGGACTATCCACTGAGAATCCAGACCTGGTGCAGCTCAAGTCTTTGCTCGCTGGACTTACTCTGCCTGTGAAGTCTGGTTCCTCTGAGAGCGCTGCTGAGGACAGAGACGGTAGGGGCTCCAACACCTCGCATCACAAGAGACAGAGCTACATGTGAGATGATCGTCACCAGAGCCTGTCTCTCACTCTTTGTATTTCAGCTGAGGATTCGTCCTCTGGCTCCCTCCCTCTGGTCAACATTGCAGCCTCCATGCCGCTGACTGCGGCTGACATGACTAAATGCCTGAAGAAGATCTCCAAAGGAGAAGCAATTGAGGGTGCGATAAATGAATACTGTTTTCAGAGCACTTCCTAATATACTCTTCTTGAAATAGACCCACATTAAATCATACTTATTGTTCATATTTTCTGAAGAATTCTTAGATTAGAAGGCATAGTTTAAATTAAATTAAAATTTTGTTAAAATTAAGCTGACAGTACTACACTAATGTTGGAAGCTGAAAGACATTTTTGTCAAAATGACATTAAAAAAGGAAGCAGTAATAAAGACAAGGGAGAGGTGTAATGGACTGTAAATTGTTGGCATTTGAATAGTGCAAGTTATGCAATTACTTCTTGTTCTTATTATTATCAATATTTATTATAAAATGTAAATTAATTATACAAATACAATTGTAAAATGTAATATTTAATATAATATATGATATTAAATATTTAATAATTTATTCCGTTATATATATTGTTAAACAATGTATTAATATTTATATTACTTTTGTTATTATAGTTTTAGCACATTATTTTATTATTATTAGTAGTAGTATTGTTATTATTACATCAATATGTATTTTATATAATGTAGTATAAACATAAAACATACATTTAACATACAAATAGGATTGGAAATAAAATATTAAATATTTTAATATTTCTATGTATTCAATTATATGCATTATTATGCATATAATTGCATTATATGCATTTATTAGTTACTATAACTTTATTAATAACATTAGCCTTACATGCTATTATTATTATTTATTGTAACTATAACAATTAATGTTATAGTTATGTTATAGAACTTCTGATAGATTAGTGCATTCCAAGATAGCTTAACTTCAATAGAAGAAACTTTCTACAATATACTGGCAGTGCTCCAGACTAAAATTACTTTAAAATAAAACAAAAAAGTAACAAGCGTTCAGAAAGAAAACAAATGCATTACAATATTTAATAAAAACCAAAAAGAATTAAAACAACTTGAAATATTAAAAGAAACAAAAGTACAGTAGGTTTTGGTAAAGTCTTTTTTCGTCAGTGATATTGCGTTCATTTAGTCTCAGTTATTGTTTAATGACCTTATTATCATCTCGTTTTCGTCAGGGGAAAAAAAACCTCGTTGACGAACATTTTTCATCATAGTTTTCGTTAACGAAATTAACACTAAAATTAAGTAACAACATGTACATTCTATAGGGTTAGGATTCGAGTTTGGTTTATTGTAAGTTGCGTGTAATATTACATAATTTACTGTAATTACTACAGTAAGTACATGTAACAAGTACACTGTAAAATGAGGTGTTACTTTTTTTATATATTGTGATGTTTTACTTTTGTCTTTTTTGTTCTAGATGTGTTTGAGGGGTTGACTGAAGTGGATGAGAAATCCAAAAGAAATCCAGAAATAATTCAGTATTTTGTTGTAAGTACATTGCACAATGCACACAAAATTGCACAATAAACAAAAATTAGCGAGATTTAACAAGTACAACCAGCTTGTCATGTATTATCAGAATGATCTGCAGAGGTTGATGAGTTCCCCTGAAGAAGTGTGCCGCAACATGGCGTTCAGTCTGGCCCTGCGGTGCATCCAGAACATCCCCAGGTGAGGTGCCTGCAGGCAAGTATGTAGTGTGTATTAAATCGAAATGTCATGTAGAAATACACTCACCATTATCTTTGCTAACTCTAGTATGGCTGCTGAATTCCTGCCAACATTCATGTACTGTCTGGGCAGCGGGAACTTTGATGTAGTGCAGACGGCCTTGAGAAACTTGCCTGAGTATGTGCTGCTCTGTCAAGGTAATACAAACTGATGATAACCTTATTATAAGAAACCATGATAATTGTTTTTTGCTTATCCATCCGTGCTGGATATATAGGTCCGGGTCGCTAAAGACCCGAATATGTAATAATGATTGGCGAAACCTTCATGCATTTAAGGGTTAAGCATATGTGTGTGTTTTTTTTTTCTGTGGTAATGGACAGCATGCAACAGATTGTCAATTTTTAAGATTTAGTTTTTATTTATTTAATTTATAAGGAATTATCTCGTTTTTGTTTTCCCCAGAACATGCCGATATTCTCCTCCATAAGGCGTTTTTAGTGGGCATCTACGGTCAGATTGACACCAGCTCCATGATAGCAGAATCCATGAAGGTCTTGCGCATGGAGGCAACGACGTAGACATCCGTTTCGAACTTGTTGGTACACAGAAGTAAATAAATAAAGTTATCACATTCCTAATCTCTTTGCAAGAACCATAAATACAAAAATACACTGTCTTTCATATGTACTAAAATAAGGTACAGAAATCACCCCAAAAATGGCAATCATTGGATCTGGAACAATATCTTTTTTTATACACTTTTGAAAGCAGGTCAAAAATATCAGTCCAGTACTTGTGAAGGTTACAACATGTCTAAAATGAATGTAGAAGTGTACTCTCCGCAACCTTGCATTTATTGCAAACCAGTGACACGGGAAAATCTTATGCAATTTAGTTTTGCACATGTATACTCTGTGTGGAGATTTGAATTGAATTAAGTTTTGTCTAGTATAAATTTAACAATCATGTATATTATTTAAGAATTCCTCCCATTGCGCATCCTCAATAGTGAAACTATTTCTTTAAAAAAATCTTACTGACACTAAACTTGTCATCATTAGTGTAAGTTTTACATGACATTATTAAATAATTAAAATATTAAATTAAATAATAAAAACACTAATAATAACTCATTCTGCCACTTTCAATTTTGTTACCATAAAAGTCTAAATTAAATAGTGCCCAAAAAAATCTCCCGTTAACAAACTGACATAACCTTTCATTGATCAAAAGACATACACAGATCAATATTATCCAATTACAAAAAAAATTATTTATTTTTTTATCTCAAACCATAATTTTGTCTGAAACCTTTTAAGAATAAAATCTTTTTTGGGTCATTTTTTTTTTTTTGTTGTCTTGTTTGTTGATTGCAAACCTTACTGAAAACAAATAGTAACGAAGTTGACTGAACATTTTGTAAAAGATAAGCACCTCCTTTCACACCAAAAAAAAGTTTTACATCATACAAAATATGATTAGCCTCCTTTGAGTTGTTGTGCCAAAGAAAACTGCTGCCATTCATTCACATACTATGATAAATTAGACAAGAAAACACTCTGCTGTCAGTTCATTTGTTCAAATTTGTGCAAAAAAACCTTTTTGATAACAGCGATTTGTGCATAAAGGGTAGATGTCATAATTGTCTTTGTTTAAGTGTTATGACTACTTAACGTTTAGTTAATTTCCTTGGAGATGCTGTAGTGTAGTCAATTTTCACCATCATTTGTCTTGTGTTGGATGTGCTTGATCAGTCTTAATTGCACCAGTAAGGTGTCATATAACACAGGTTTCTTTCAAAAGTGCTGTTAGTGGAGTTTCATCGGCTCAGACACTTTTAACTGCCTGTGCTTTTGGTCAGGTTCCCATAGGCTGGCTCGCGCTGAGGCGGAACGGAGATGAGTGACAGCATGGGTGGGGTGTGAGTGAGTGTGATGAGCCACTGACACATCGATAACCACTAACCTTTTCTTGCTGCTCCGTAAAGCTGCTGTATGTTGTCTAACTTTTTTATAGTTTGTGTCGGGTAAATGGCTCTCTGTTCCTGTAGTGGATAGGCTGATCATGGGGCTTGCAATGCCAAACACTTGGGTTTGATTCCCAGGGTGTGGAAAAAATGTGTAGAATTTATATTGAAACCATTTTCACTCAGAAATTGCTTGTAAATTTTGAAATTATTTACCAAGAAATGGTAACACATTTAATTAAATGTGACATTTTAAAGCAGAAAGATTATTTATCTGTTTATGTATTTTACAGTGTATTCATGGAATGCACTGAAAATAATATAATTAAAGATATTCATGGAGAATTTAATACTATAAAATCCAATTGGTCTGGTTTGTTAGGCTTGGTCTGAAGATGAGCTATGCCAATTTTTGTGAAGATTGGGTACATTTTTAGTAGCAGTGAAAAAGCATTAAAGAAATGAATAATTTACAGTATTCTAAGTTCAGGAATATTTGGAGACATGAATCTGGGGTTTAAACCAAATTTGTATAAGTTTTAGCAATATAAGTTTAGCAATAACCCTAGTTTTAGTGTCATACGTAAAACATTTTGTTATTGGCAAACATTTTTATTTATCAACACATTAATCAACATTGAAGAAAGTAAATACAAAAAATACTACAATAACAAGATAATAATATTTAGGTAAATAAATGTAAGAGTTACAAAGGTATAATGCAGTATAAAAATCAGTGTAAATAAATAAAGTTATCACATTCCTAATCTCTTTGCAAGAACCATAAATACAAAAATACACTGTCTTTCATATGTACTAAAATAAGGTACAGAAATCACCCCAAAAATGGCAATCATTGGATCTGGAACAATATCTTTTTTTATACACTTTTGAAAGCAGGTCAAAAATATCAGTCCAGTACTTGTGAAGGTTACAACATGTCTAAAATGAATGTAGAAGTGTACTCTCCGCAACCTTGCATTTATTGCAAACCAGTGACACGGGAAAATCTTATGCAATTTAGTTTTGCACATGTATACTCTGTGTGGAGATTTGAATTGAATTAAGTTGTGTCTAGTATAAATTGAACAATCATGTATATTCTGTAAGCATTCCTCCCATTGCGCATCCTCAATAGTGAAACTATTTCTTTAAAAAAATCTTACTGACACTAAACTTGTCATCATTAGTGTAAGTTTTACATGACATTATTAAATAATTAAAATATTAAATTAAATAATAAAAACACTAATAATAACTCATTCTGCCACTTTCAATTTTGTTACCATAAAAGTCTAAATTAAATAGTGCCCAAAAAAATCTCCCGTTAACAAACTGACATAACCTTTCATTGATCAAAAGACATACACAGATCAATATTATCCAATTACAAAAAAATGTATTTATTTTTTTATCTCAAACCATAATTTTGTCTGAAACCTTTTAAGAATAAAATCTTTTTTGGGTCATCTTTTTTTTTTTGTTGTCTTGTTTGTTGATTGCAAACCTTACTGAAAACAAATAGTAACGAAGTTGACTGAACATTTTGTAAAAGATAAGCACCTCCTTTCACACCAAAAAAAAGTTTTACATCATACAAAATATGATTAGCCTCCTTTGAGTTGTTGTGCCAAAGAAAACTGCTGCCATTCATTCACATACTATGATAAATTAGACAAGAAAACACTCTGCTGTCAGTTCATTTGTTCAAATTTGTGCAAAAAAACCTTTTTGATAACAGCGATTTGTGCATAAAGGGTAGATGTCATAATTGTCTTTGTTTAAGTGTTATGACTACTTAACGTTTAGTTAATTTCCTTGGAGATGCTGTAGTGTAGTCAATTTTCACCATCATTTGTCTTGTGTTGGATGTGCTTGATCAGTCTTAATTGCACCAGTAAGGTGTCATATAACACAGGTTTCTTTCAAAAGTGCTGTTAGTGGAGTTTCATCGGCTCAGACACTTTTAACTGCCTGTGCTTTTGGTCAGGTTCCCATAGGCTGGCTCGCGCTGAGGCGGAACGGAGATGAGTGACAGCATGGGTGGGGTGTGAGTGAGTGTGATGAGCCACTGACACATCGATAACCACTAACCTTTTCTTGCTGCTCCGTAAAGCTGCTGTATGTTGTCTAACTTTTTTATAGTTTGTGTCGGGTAAATGGCTCTCTGTTCCTGTAGTGGATAGGCTGATCATGGGGCTTGCAATGCCAAACACTTGGGTTTGATTCCCAGGGTGTGGAAAAAATGTGTAGAATTTATATTGAAACCATTTTCACTCAGAAATTGCTTGTAAATTTTGAAATTATTTACCAAGAAATGGTAACACATTTAATTAAATGTGACATTTTAAAGCAGAAAGATTATTTATCTGTTTATGTATTTTACAGTGTATTCATGGAATGCACTGAAAATAATATAATTAAAGATATTCATGGAGAATTTAATACTATAAAATCCAATTGGTCTGGTTTGTTAGGCTTGGTCTGAAGATGAGCTATGCCAATTTTTGTGAAGATTGGGTACATTTTTAGTAGCAGTGAAAAAGCATTAAAGAAATGAATAATTTACAGTATTCTACGTTCAGGAATATTTGGAGACATGAATCTGGAGTTTAAACCAAATTTGTATAAGTTTTAGCAATATAAGTTTAGCAATAACCCTAGTTTTAGTGTCATACGTAAAACATTTTGTTATTGGCAAACATTTTTATTTATCAACACATTAATCAACATTGAAGTTTTCTAGATTTAATTGTTCATTTACCTTATTTTTACATTTAGATTTCCTTTCATGTTATTTAATACTCATTGCTAATCTTTAAAAACATTTGTATTTTCATTCTGTGCATTATAATGTTGATGCCTCTCATGCTGAGTTGATTTTTGTTTTTAGTGAGTTTATTTTTTTACGCAAAAGAGTATAGTTTAATATTTTCTTTAAATGGTTTTAATATTTTAGTCTTTAATTTATTAGTTATCAGCCATAACATGAAAATAAGTAAAAGTATATTGCATAAAGCAGAATTTTCATATTGCCCGTCCCTAGCAATTTTTGTCCATATTTATGACACTTGGCCAATAGATGCTGCTCTTGTACATTAAACACACAGTTGCAAAGAACAAAGATACAACCCTCAAATCATTGCTGTTACACATGACAATGTTTTACTCTCCAACAGTTTGCCAATATAAGTTGTATAAATTTGACCAGTTATTGTCTTAAGGTCTTCTCACCCAAATTTGATGAAGATCTGAGGTATTCTGCAAAAATGATAATAAGAAAATCAGAAACAAGCAGTCTATGTACCTTCTGTGCTTTGGACTTTGATGAATAGGAAATAAAACTTGAAAATGTGAGGATTTCATTTTAATAGACCACCATTTTTTTCTTCGGACTAACTTCACTACTTTTCTTCACTTTCTAACTTCAAATGGTCCCAGTTTAGCATCCAACTATTGTTGTATCAGTAACTGATTCATTACCCTGATAACTTTTGTAAGGCTAGCAAATATCCACAAGTACCAGCAGGTGACCACAAATAAATGGAAGAGCCACAGTGGAGCAGAGAGGAGTGAGTGAAGCACTGCTTATGTCTCACCTTTGGGAGGGACAGAGATGTGCCGCTACCTGCCTGTGCACACCTGTCGGCTCTGTGTTCCTCAACAGCTCCTTCGCTTAGATCATCTCCTCTTCCTCCACGCATGAGTTGTGCCTGGCTAGCGTGGAAAAAATGTGGACCGGCTCTCGCCTCCCTTTTCCCTTGTGCTTTGAAGTGTAAAGTGTGATTGCTTTTGGATTGCAGCCGCTCTCCTTGAAGGTTTTTACATGACAAGCAGCCTGGGCTCTCAGGTTTATCCCATTGCCAGTGATCCAGAACTAAAGCAATCAGCTCCACTCCCTGAGAGATACAATTACCAGAGAGATACTAAAGATAACAAAAATATTCTTACCTATATATCACTTTTGTTGAGAATTACATGATTGTTGGTTGAATAGGATGTATTGACCTTTGACCAGATGCCTGACTAGTATCTGTAAAGCATGTTTTAATGAAAGGAAAAGGGAGAGAAAGTCATCCTGTTGTAACGTTAGTGGCTCAAATAATGGATCTGCATTTTCAGTTGCGCTTGTAAGAGTGCAGCAACTGTTTTATCTGAAAATTAAGGCATTTTCCCATGACTCATGGACCGTCATCCATCATGTTTAATGTTTCAGGTGTTGTGTATTCTTAAGTGTCACTCCAGTGTGTATTAATGTTATTATGCATTGTTCCAAGAGCCTGTGCTGGCATATCCTCAGGAGAATTTGATCACTTCAGAGCTGATATCAGAGACTGAGGAATGACCTGAGCATTTATATGATGAATTTTTCAAAACTACATTTTTTTTAAACAAAATACACACACACAATATATATATATATGTGTGAACAGATCGACAATTTAGTTATTTGTCACTGATATTCTTTCTTTAAAGTGAACTGTTAATTACTACAGTACAACTATATAATTGAGTCAGTGAGTTGAACCAAAGGCTGGAATACACTACACGACTTTTGCCCAGATTTTTCCCCCGATTTACAGTCTGGAGAAGTCAATACTAGTTTGCCAGACTGCAGATTTTGGGCAGTCAGAGTTGACAGCGCTCATGTATAATGGGCACAGACTCTGAATTTTTATCTTCAGGCTATGAATGAACAGATCGACAATTTAGTTATTTGTCACTGATATTCTTTCTTTAAAGTGAACTGTTAATTACTACAGTACAACTATATAATTGAGTCAGTGAGTTGAACTAAAGGCTGGAATACACTACACGACTTTTGCCCAGATTTTTCCCCCGATTTACAGTCTGGAGAAGTCAATACTAGTTTGCCAGACTGCAGATTTTGGGCAGTCAGAGTTGACAGCGCTCATGTATAATGGGCACAGACTCTGAATTTTTATCTTCAGGCTATGAACTCAGCAAGTTTGAAGATATCAAACATGTTTGATATTTTGAGTCAATTTTAGAACACGTTTTCATTTGTCATGACTTAGTAACGATGTATGTTTCTGTTTGAGTTTGTGTGTCCAAAACGACTTGAAAGTCTGGTAGTGTGTGATCCTCAGTCATTTAGTATTTTCTCTGTAACATTTACAAAGTCGACAAGTGTATGATGCAAAGTGCTTTAACTATGTTCATATTTGAAAAAGCCGTGTAGTAATGTATTCCAGCCTTTAAGATTTAGATCAGCCTGATGTGAATGAAGGATTCAGACTGGTTTTGTGGTTTATTAGATGGTTGATTAATTGGGAAATATAATTCATTCATGACATCTCCATTTCTCTCATGAACTCTGAAGTCATATGAACCACTTTCAAAATGCTTTATCCATTTTGGAACTAGACACCTTAATTCGCATCATCTTTCATTATATGGAAAACATGATCTTCTTCAGAAATGTACTTTTTGTACCTCTACAGAAAAAAAAAAACCAAAGCCATAGAGGCTTTCAAAAAACATAAGGGTGAGTAAACGATGACATCAATTTTGTGTGAACAATTTATATAACTGTGCTCTAGTATCCACATGAAAAGTGCATAATTCTCACTCAGAATGTCCTCAACCCGTTTGACGTGCTGTTGAAAATAGTGTGGCATTTCTCTCGAAGTACAATTTGGTCTTGGTTGGGAAAGTGATCTGTTTTCAAAGACCGGAGATCCATGACCCAAAACCATTGTTAGTGAACTCTGTCCTTAGCTCAGGACTGAACAGTACACCTTGTTTGGACAGGTGATCTTATTCCTAATGAGAAGAAGTCTTTGAGTGAGATAACAGGCTTAGACGTCTTTTGGAACAAAGGCGTCAGGTTTTAATCTGACAGCAGAATTCCCAGTTGATGCCACACATTCTCCATTTCAGACGCAAAAACGCTTTTGCCAAAGAGAAGCATGTTGATTATGAAAACTCATCAAAGCCTTTCCTGAAGGATTTTTCCATTTAGTCATGTTGTATCGCAAATGGATGTCATACAAACACCCAAATGCTGCAAATGGGCTTGTAAATGAATGTCAATTATGTGGGCCAATTAGTGTGATGTGTTTACTGTGCAAACAGAGGCTGTTTGTTTGCGCTCTCTGCAGGTTTCAACTAAAGCTCTGTTTGTATTGGGTTTTCTTACTGAACGTTTCTCAGCTGTGAACCTTTTGATTCTCCCTTAATGATTTAATATCCATCTGTAATATCCATCCGTGTTTTAAGATCTAACCCTTGTACGCCGTGACAGCAGGGTGAGAGCGACAAACAGGTCTCTCTGGCAGTTGTGCGTTTGCAGCTGCTTTTCCCCATTTTCTCGCCACACTCCAATTCCACATGTCTGCTTTGTCATATTAATAAGTGAACACAGAAGCAGAAGAGTGCCTGAACTTGTCTATGGAATACTTCAGAATGACAGGCCTGTCCATATACAGTACTCCTCCCCGAATGGAAGTGGTGGGATATTACTCATTTACTCTTTCAGAGTAACCGAGGTGTGGATTAGGAGGCATTAGGTGTCACCATTGGACGTCTGCTGAAGAGTGATGCTGTAAGAAGCCTCTCTTAAATGAAGCATGGAATCAA
>NW_015506865.1:15043-34981 GCF_001515645.1 Sinocyclocheilus grahami | reverse complement strand
TATATATATATATATATATATATATATATATATATATATATATATATATATTCTTATTGTTATTACGTTTTAAAATAACTGTTCTCTATGTTAATATATTTTAAAATGTAACTTATTTATTTTCAGCATCATTACTTAAGTCTTCAGTGTCACATGAAATTGTTCAAATATGTTGATTTGCTTCTCGAGAAGTTTAAATAATAATTTATTGGAAATGGAAATATTTTTGAAATAGCTTCAATAACAATGTATTGGAAATATAAATATTTTTTGATTTCTAATAATTTTTAAATAAATATCAATTTTCTTCCAAAAAAAAGGTACTGTTTATACATATTCATAATTAGTTAATTATTGACTTATAAATATATATATATATATTTATTTTTTTACGATACACAGTTGTGGTAATGTGTTGCCACATGGTGTCCAATGTAAAGTCTGGGTGCTGAAGCAAAACCAGTTGAGAGCCATGTTTATTTTCACTTCATTTTATGGATAATATGCAGAATATGTCCAGTTTTGCTGTTTTTAGTGAGTTACCTTTCTTTGAGATTTTAACAAAGGTCAAGCCTGCATTCAACAGCCACATATTGATGCAAGAATCATTTCCTGTTGCTGCAGAAGCAATTAACCCCTCTAAATTATGATCCAGCATCAGAAATATCTCAATCAAGAGAACTTATTCCACACTGAGAAACATTTGAAATGGGAAATTGCATCTTGAATTAAGCCTATCAAATAGGATTCACTGTTTATTGTTTAATGATATTGGACGACCCATTTAGGCAGTCTATTTCCCATTTTATACTTCTTCGATTTACTTTAATTAGGATTCGGTATTAAACCTAGTGATGTTAGCAACTTCACCCCCAATGGAATTTTCACGCTCTTGTCTTGATTCCCCTCTCTGATTTAAATTCATACTTTTTTTTTTTGATCTCCTACGTTTTCACTAAAGCGCAGACGCACTTTGAGCTATTGTTGATGCTGTAAGTTGTCGTTAAGCCCCTGTGGATTCAAATGACGGCACACAGTCTCGGACAAGTGTGAGCCTAAAAGATCAATACAGGCCTGCAAGATCTGCTGCCATTGTTGCCCTAATACCTCCTTCAGTTAACAGGGAAAGGCTCCGAAATCTCTTTGACTGCTTTTTTGGCTTCACATCTACTTTTTATGTAGGCCTAGATCTGGACTGACCATTGGAAAGTTGTAGGTTCAAAGCCTGTGAGGGGTGATTCATGAACTTTCACCTTTGCGCCCTTAGGAACATAACCCAAGGATTCTCCAAGCTTCAGATAAAAGTGACATTTCTATATCTCCAGATGTATTTGAGCCCTGCCAGACTGTTGGTGAAAAAGTATACAGAAGCATACTCTAATAATTACCATTCTGAAAGTATGAGGAAAGCAGGTAGGACTTAGATCCCTCATTGTTTGGACAGCTGCCTGAAGAGTTTTTGTCCTTCACTGCTGTTGTGGCCTTAAAGTCAGTGACTCACTCAGCCAAGATTGGCCCAGCTGTGTAGCATGGATGTCTGGATCTGATCAAAGTTAGCGCAGGATTAGCGGTTAGAGCTGAGGCCGGTGACAGCTCTTGAGTCTCTCTGCGGTTTGATCTGATTAGCAGATAGAGGGTGGATGAAGATGGTTGTGAGGTGAAATGTTCCTGGGAATTAATTCACACACCTGTGTTTTGTTCTCGGAGAGATCATGACAACTCTTTGCTTATCCATCATCAACAGGGATGCAGATGTTCGGAGCATGATGCTGTTTGCTTTCATTTCAGTCTAAAACAGGAAGAATTTCTGTTATTTCAGACTCTCAATCATCCACTAGCCTCCGTCGTTGTGTCGTTGTGTTATGGCCAGTGATTCAGTCTGAGTTCACCCAAATATGACAATTCTGTCAACTTTTACTCAGTTCTGCACTTCTGCACTCGTTGTTCTGTAGGACACTGTAGATTATTCTAGTAGTGTACTAATGTCTGGAGATCTGGTCAGCCTGGAGCTTTCAAGATTCAGAAAAGACACTTAAGTACTAGGAAAGTATCGTAAAAGAAGTCCAGTTGACTCATGCGCCAAATTTTGAGTCTTCTGAAGACATATGATTGCTTTGTGTGAACAGATCGACAATTTAGTTATTTGTCACTGATATTCTTTCTTTAAAGTGAACTGTTAATTACTACAGTACAACTATATAATTGAGTCAGTGAGTTGAACCAAAGGCTGGAATACACTACACGACTTTTGCCCAGATTTTTCCCCCGATTTACAGTCTGGAGAAGTCAATACTAGTTTGCCAGACTGCAGATTTTGGGCAGTCAGAGTTGACAGCGCTCATGTATAATGGGCACAGACTCTGAATTTTTATCTTCAGGCTATGAATTCAGCAAGTTTGAAGATATCAAACATGTTTGATATTTTGAGTCAATTTTAGAACACGTTTTCATTTGTCATGACTTAGTAACGATGTATGTTTCTGTTTGAGTTTGTGTGTCCAAAACGACTTGAAAGTCTGGTAGTGTGTGATCCTCAGTCATTTAGTATTTTCTCTGTAACATTTACAAAGTTGACAAGTGTATGATGCAAAGTGCTTTAACTATGTTCATATTTGAAAAAGCCGTGTAGTAATATATTCCAGCCTTTAAGATTTAGATCAGCCTGATGTGAATGAAGGATTCAGACTGGTTTTGTGGTTTATTAGATGGTTGATTAATTGGGAAATATAATTCATTCATGACATCTCCATTTCTCTCATGAACTCTGAAGTCATATGAACCACTTTCAAAATGCTTTATCCATTTTGGAACTAGACACCTTAATTCGCATCATCTTTCATTATATGGAAAATATGATCTTCTTCAGAAATTTACTTTTTGTACCTCTACAGAAAAAAAACCCCAAAGCCATAGAGGCTTTCAAAAAACATGAGGGTGAGTAAACGATGACATCAATTTTGTGTGAACAATTTATATAACTGTGCTCTAGTATCCACATGAAAAGTGCATAATTCTCACTCAGAATTCTGTTTGAGTTTGTGTGTCCAAAACGACTTGAAAGTCTGGTAGTGTGTGATCCTCAGTCATTTAGTATTTTCTCTGTAACATTTACAAAGTTGACAAGTGTATGATGCAAAGTGCTTTAACTATGTTCATATTTGAAAAAGCCGTGTAGTAATATATTCCAGCCTTTAAGATTTAGATCAGCCTGATGTGAATGAAGGATTCAGACTGGTTTTGTGGTTTATTAGATGGTTGATTAATTGGGAAATATAATTCATTCATGACATCTCCATTTCTCTCATGAACTCTGAAGTCATATGAACCACTTTCAAAATGCTTTATCCATTTTGGAACTAGACACCTTAATTCGCATCATCTTTCATTATATGGAAAACATGATCTTCTTCAGAAATGTACTTTTTGTACCTCTACAGAAAAAAAAAAACCAAAGCCATAGAGGCTTTCAAAAAACATAAGGGTGAGTAAACGATGACATCAATTTTGTGTGAACAATTTATATAACTGTGCTCTAGTATCCACATGAAAAGTGCATAATTCTCACTCAGAATGTCCTCAACCCGTTTGACGTGCTGTTGAAAATAGTGTGGCATTTCTCTCGAAGTACAATTTGGTCTTGGTTGGGAAAGTGATCTGTTTTCAAAGACCGGAGATCCATGACCCAAAACCATTGTTAGTGAACTCTGTCCTTAGCTCAGGACTGAACAGTACACCTTGTTTGGACAGGTGATCTTATTCCTAATGAGAAGAAGTCTTTGAGTGAGATAACAGGCTTAGACGTCTTTTGGAACAAAGGCGTCAGGTTTTAATCTGACAGCAGAATTCCCAGTTGATGCCACACATTCTCCATTTCAGACGCAAAAACGCTTTTGCCAAAGAGAAGCATGTTGATTATGAAAACTCATCAAAGCCTTTCCTGAAGGATTTTTCCATTTAGTCATGTTGTATCGCAAATGGATGTCATACAAACACCCAAATGCTGCAAATGGGCTTGTAAATGAATGTCAATTATGTGGGCCGATTAGTGTGATGTGTTTACTGTGTAAACAGAGACTGTTTGTTTGCGCTCTCTGCAGGTTTCAACTAGAGCTCTGTTTGCATTGAGTTTTCTTACTGAACGTTTCTCAGCTGTGAACCTTTCGATTTTTCCCTAATGATTTAATATCCATCTGTTATATCGCCATTTTTTAAGACGTAACCCTTGTACACCGACAGCAGAGCAAGAGTGACAAACAGGTCTCTCTGGCGGTTGTACGTGTCTTTGAAAGCGTTTACAAATACGTCTTTTGAATATACTGCGTGAACTCACTGTCCTGTTAGCTCAGAAAGCTTGATTTTCCCTCCTCAATAAGTTTTGTCAGTTGTTTTGTTTATTGGTCTAATTCTTGTTTCTTGGGTTGCATTGGTTAGTCACTCAATTAATTATCTTGTGCTTCGTTCCCCACTTCTGAATTATGTTGCATTGATAAGGAGTTATCACAAAGTAAGACTGTTTAGTTGTGCTATCTTAAATTAATTTCTCAAATGAACACTTAAGTCATATGAACCACTTTCATAATGCTTTATCCATTTTGGAACTTGACACCCTTAATTCACATTAACTATTATACAGAAAAGTGGTTTTCTTCAGAAATTTTTTTTTGGTGCTCCACAGAAAAGAAGTCATACAGTCTTGAAAAAATATGAGGGTGAGTAAATGACAATCAATTTTGGGTGAACTATTCATTTAACAGTGCACTAGTGACTACATGAAAAGTGCATAATTTCTCACTCAGAATTTCCTCAACCTGTTTGACGTGCTGTAGTGAATAGTGTGGCATTCCTCTCTAAGTACAATTTGGTCTTAGTTGGGAAAGTGATCTGTTTTCAAAGACCAGAGATCCATGACCCAAAACCATTGTTAGTGAACTGTGTCCTTAGCTCAGGACTGAACAATACACCTTGTTTGGACAGGTGATCTTTATCCTAATGTGCAGAAGGCTTTGAGTGAGATAACAGACTTGGACGTCTTTTGGAACAAAGGCGTCAGGTTTTAATCTGACAGCAGAATTCCCAGTTGATGCCACACATTCTCCATTTCAGACGCAAAAACGCTTTTGCCAAAGAGAAGCATGTTGATTATGAAAACTCATCAAAGCCTTTCCTGAAGGAGTTTTTTTTTTCATTTAGTCATGTTGTATCGCAAATGAATGTCATACAAACACCCAAATGCTGCAAATGGGCTTGTAAATGAATGTCAATTATGTGGGCCGATTAGTGTGATGTGTTTACTGTGTAAACAGAGACTGTTTGTTTGCGCTCTCTGCATGTTTCAACTAGAGCTCTGTTTGCATTGAGTTTTCTTACTGAACGTTTCTCAGCTGTGAACCTTTCGATTTTTCCCTAATGATTTAATATCCATCTGTTCTATCGCCATTTTTTAAGACGTAACCCTTGTACACCGACAGCAGAGCGAGAGTGACAAACAGGTCTCTCTGGCGGTTGTACGTGTCTTTGAAAGCGTTTGTAGCTTAGGAACGGTGTTTTCCCCAATTTTCTCGCCACACTCCAATTCCAAAAGTCTGCTTTTTTCATATTAATAAGTGAACACAGAAGCTGAAGAGTGCCTGAACTTGTCTTATGGAACACTTCAGAATGTCAGGCCTTTCCATATACTGTACTCCTCCCTAAATAGAAATGGTGGGATATTACTCATTTACTCTTTCAGAGTAACCGAGGTGTGGATTAGGAGGCATTAGGTGTCACCATTGGACGTCTGCTGAAGAGTGATGCTGTAAGAAGCCTCTCTTAAATGAAGCATGGAATCAATGGTCCCCTATGATTGGGTGATTTCCTTCAAACCCGGCCCTGTTTTACTAGGATTAGTGGTCATAGGTGAGTCATGTGACTCAGGGAGAGGGTGGGACTCACACCTGACTCAGGTGAGAAAAGTTGTCTCGACTCTGGATCTTCTAAGAAGTTCTCTTGCTGCTGGATCTCTGGTTTGTTCTTCTGTAACACTTCAACGCCTAAAGAGACCATCACATACACACATCTATTTCTGGAGCTCTTTCTGGACCAAAAGGACCTTGCTGAACGTGGGCCATGTTTGGCACTGGGCATTTGGTGTCTTCTGCAGTCTTCCACTCTTCGGCTGCACACTTCTTCCCAGCGTTTCCCAGCAGGTTGACCTCGCCGCAGATCTTCATCCCCGGGCCTCTGCTCAGCTACGAGCTCCTGCGCAGTTACCTGCAGCCCGAGCCCTGCAAACAGGCTCTGCTATTGGCCGCTCAGTCCACAGGACAACATGCTGAGAATATCGGTGAGCTCATTGCAACCTATATGTCATTTTTGTTGTAATATCTTATATGGCCTCTTTTATTTATGTATTTGTGTTAATTAAAATGTTCATTTTCATGTGAAAAGTAATTATATAGAATTTTCTGACTCTACAGTGGCCAATGAACGCTGTGCTAATTATTACTTTTATTTTTTTTAAGTAGATAGAATAGATATAGAATAGGACAGTTAGTGTTAGAGGCTTATGTTATTAATATTATTTTTTATAATAAATTAAAAGAAAACAAGTAGATAGAAAATAAGAAGAATAGAGAACACTAGTATTAGTGTTATGTCAAGTTTAAAAAAATAAAAATAAATAAAGAGTAAACAAGTAGATAAAATAGAATAGAGAGTACCAGTGTTAGAGGGTCAAGTTTTATTTTAATAAATAAAAAGAAAACAAGTAGATAGAATAGAAATAGAATAGAGTGCTAGTGTTAGATCGTCAAGTTTTTTTATAAATAAAAAGAAAAGTAAATAGAATAGAGAGTGCTAGTATTAAAGGGTCAAGTTTTTTTTAAGAAATAAAAAGAAAACAAGTAGATAGAATAGAGCGAGTGAGTGTTAGAGGGTCAAGTGTAGATGGAAATGATATGTCCTTAGCCATTTCTTGAAGATGGCTAAAGACTAAAGACTGCTCGGATCTTTTATCACCCTGATATTGATTATTTTATTATGGCATTTATTATATTTTATTAATAGATTACTTACTAAATAAATAAATATATGGACATTAAATATTTATTTTGAGTTGAAATCACATTATTATGTGTGAAGAAAGAGGCCAAATACTGATGCGAGAGACATTTAAGAAATTGATGACAACAATCAATTATACAGTTTAATAACTGGCTAATCAGAATCATGTATTCAAGAGAGCTTTGTAATAAAATATGTAAATAAAACCTTTGAGATAAGATTGCTCTCTTATATAATGTGTTGTAATGCAAAAAGCTAGTGAGGTAGCTCTGGGCGTTGTATATTTATTTAGGTGACGTGCTCTTAATAATACGTATTCATTAAGAGCGGCCATTTGTGAATCATATTCTCTCATAATTGTCCATCCTAATTTTACAGTATTTAATAGGATTCAAAATGTTTAGAAAGGATTGGCTAACAACTCGTAACTAACAATCAATTATCCGGCTCTGCTGAAGAGGGCTTAATGAACGTTGCGCTAATTATCCAATCTAGAGCCATTAGTTCCTTGTCAGCCACTGGCAATTGTCTAATTGTGGCTGCGATGTGGCTTCCAGATGAACCCCGGCCAGTGAAGCAGCGGCGAGCTCGGGCCAACTACAGCAGCTGGCAGCTGGAAGAGCTGGAGAAGGCCTTCGAGAGCACCCACTACCCAGACGTCTTCATGAGAGAAGCCCTGGCCCTCAGACTGGACCTGATAGAGGCCAGAGTGCAGGTCGCTCTCTTTGACTGTTGTGATGCATGGAATAATAGGGATATTTACTAAAGATCTCTGAACCATTGCTAAGACGTTTATTTTTTTTTATTTTACAAAATGTGCAGCATTGTTCGTCTTTAAAGTGCTGTTTTGTCCCTAACATTTTCATTGAGGAAATGCTGTAGTGACATGATAACATTTAGAATCTTTTCAATAATAAT
Source organism: Sinocyclocheilus grahami (assembly GCF_001515645.1). Classification (NCBI taxonomy): domain Eukaryota; kingdom Metazoa; phylum Chordata; class Actinopteri; order Cypriniformes; family Cyprinidae; genus Sinocyclocheilus; species Sinocyclocheilus grahami. The sequence goes on along the minus strand of NW_015506865.1, from coordinate 27,022 downwards.
AATAATATTAATAATGCATTTTATATATATTTTAAATTTTTCTTTTTTTCCAAGTACAAATTTACTTGAAGCAAAGGGGGAAAAAAACTAATTTTATTTACTTGATGAGAGTAGACTGAAACAGATGCAGCCATTAAACATTACCTCAGTATCACACAGGGCACATTAAAAATCCCATTCAATTCATTATTTATTATTATGCACAATTACACACGCAATGAGGTTAAACAGTGTGACTGAGAACAGCAAATTTCTTCACTCTGTATTGTTTTTGCTTCTTAGATTGTCACAATATCTTGTGTTATCTGTGAAACCAATGGACGCTTTTCAAATTTCCAGGGTTCTCAGAAGCAGAAGTGGTCATAGTTGGCTAAACTTCCATAGCGGTGAATAGAAACTACAACAAACTTATTTTTTGCGCTCCCGTTTACCCCAATAGCAAAAGAAAAATTTGTGATAGTGTTTTAGTGTAGGAAAAGCTATCAAGAGATTGATTACAGAAGAGAGAAAGATGTCAAAATTGCCATCGCTCTCTCAGCAGTGGTGTTAGAAACATGCAGCAGTGTTAACTATTTTTATGTAATTTAATGCCAGTGTAATATAGTAAAAAGTACAGTGTTATAATTGTACAATAGATTTTTAAAAAATTTAAATATAAAAACGCTATATTTACAATATTAATATCTGTGGAAACGCATCATCATAGTCTGTGAAAAGGGTCCATAGTAACACCTTTTTTATTTTTTGCAAATGTGCAAAATTTGCATGTCCATACAAATTTTTACTTTTTTTTTTAAACAAATGTGAAGTTATATGTATCTACTTTTAGAATTATTCTTTTTTTTTCATATTAGGAGTATTTTGAGTGTTCTTTAATTATGATTGGCAGCAATTTATAAACAGCCTTTAAAACAAAATGTAAAAATGTTTTGAGGTTGCTTGCTTTGCTTTATGGCGACAATGGACATTTACAAAGGTAACGGTGTGTTCTCAAATGTTGTTGGACTGACAGCTAGTGAACAAGAGGAGCTAAAAGAGGAAGCTCATGGTGATCTCATCAATGGCCAACTCCTCTATCAGCTATCCTGTTACCCTGCGTGAAAACACAGGATGTCTGCAAGCTGCCACAAGCCCTCCATAAACACAATAGGGACGGCTGAAAACTGCCTGCCTTTTCTGGCAAATGTGCTTTTTAAAGACTGCAACACACTTGTATTTTCCTCCACAATAGATGTTAATTGTGCTGAACATTTGTTCATATACTGTAAATGAATTTTTTAAATCAATTTTTATTTCATGTTTCATGCTTAATATTTGCATGTTTTCTTTTTAAAGAAAGATATGCTACTTAAATGGATAATTCAACCAAAAAAATGACAATTCTGCCATCATTTGCTCACCCTCAAGTTGTTCCAAACCAGTATGATTTATTATCTGTGGAACACATTAGAAGATCTTTTAAAGAATGTTGATAAACAAACGGTTTTGGGTCCCATTTACTTTATGGACAAAAATGGGACCTGAAACTGTTTGGTAAATGATGACTGAATTTATATTTTTATGTGCATTATCCGTTTAAATACACTTAAAGGCACAATATGTAAGATTTTTAAAAAAAATCGCTTGAAGAACCGTTTGAAGCACCTTTATTTTTAAGAGTGTAAAGTCCGCTTCATTCAATGTTTGTGCAACCAAAGCCCTTGTTGAAGAGCCAGAAATTGCATTAGTCTTTAGGTCTTTAGAGTCAGTGTGGAGTAAGAGTGCCCTCCTCTGGGCAACAGGGTTCTCTTGAGTTTAAAGGCGTCTTGTTTTGAGATTAAGCAGGTCTGTTTGATCAGAACAGTCATTACTCTCTTACACCAACAGTATTGAAGTCTATGGGAATATTGTGCATGTGAAATCTGGAGGTTTTAATGTGTAACGAGTAGCTCAGATTGTCAGCGCTTCATCATACTCAGGCTCTGTCTTTCTGAAGTCCGGTGTCAAACTATAAATAATCCCATTGATTCTGCACCCATCCACAACTTGAGATGCTCACCGTGGGTTACCCAAGTCAAACTTAAAACCATCAGAGGAGGTGGATCATCTGAAATTACACTGAAAGCAATCTCTCTCTGCCTTAGGACAGTTGAACGGTGATGGTATTTCTGTCTACACTACGATTATAGTCTTTTACAATGTAGTCTTACAATGTTAATTGTAGGTATGATGTTTATTAAGGAAGGGTTAGACTATTTAAAGCAATATATGTCTGTATTATTATTGTTAAAGTAAAACAGGAGGAATGTTAAAGGTTTATTTCCCAGGGTTTAAATTCGCCTGTGCAAATGAGATGGACAGTCTGACCTTGTTAAGAGGCCATTGTAAACATTCATATTCATGCAGCAATAATTTGAACTGATTTATGCTGATGATTGTAAACATCCTCTGCAGCCCCCTGTGGATTCTTCATAAACATATTCCATGTTTAAACCACCTGTGTCATAAAAATATGGGTAATTCTTGTTATGAAGTACCTCATGAGCAATGAACAAATGAATGTGTTTCGTTAAGGAAGTACTTTTATAAAGCATACACCAGACTTTCAGATATATAGTCTGGTCGAGTTTGAAGCACTGAAAATTACTTCTAGAACCTAACAGGACAGAATAAAGAGATGAATCATTGTTCAGTGAGGGATAGCAAGTTTGCTTGCAGTACATGGTGTCAACCTGAAATTTATTTAAATACTTTTTAACCTTTTGATTTTTTTTGATAATATATTAATTTCTAAATAATATCTAAAAGGATGGAATGTTTGAGACAAACTAATAATGTAAACATTTATTTATCTATCTATCTCTGTGGATTCTTCATAAACATATTCCATGTTTAAACCACCTGTGTCATAAAAATATGGGTAATTCTTGTTATGAAGTACCTCATGAGCAATGAACAAATGAATGTGTTTCGTTAAGGAAGTACTTTTATAAAGCATACACCAGACTTTCAGATATATAGTCTGGTCGAGTTTGAAGCACTGAAAATTACTTCTAGAACCTAACAGGACAGAATAAAGAGATGAATCATTGTTCAGTGAGGGATAGCAAGTTTGCTTGCAGTACATGGTGTCAACCTGAAATTTATTTAAATACTTTTTAACCTTTTGATTTTTTTTTGATAATATATTAATTTCTAAATAATATCTAAAAGGATGGAATGTTTGAGACAAACTAATAACGTAAACATTTATCTATCTATCTATCTATCTATCTATCTATCTATCTATCTATCTATCTATCTATCTATCAAATATAAATACCAAAATATATAAATGCAAATTCTAACAGATTAAAATGCTGATCAGTATGTACTGCAAGTAATTTAGAGAGTTTAAATGCATTTCTTTCCCCCCCCCCCCAGCTGCTTTAAGGATTGAAATATTTTTTTTAAAGCCACAAAACTTGGAGCAACGTTCTACATTTGTGCATAAAACCTACATACAACTTCAAACTCTTTGTTTCACACACACACAGATATGTGTGTGAGTGTGTGTGTGTAGTTTGTGTTAAAAGTTAGTGAAATTATTCTACCACATTCTGATTTTATGACAAAATAATTTCTATCCTTACAGTTTAAATATGTTAAGACAAGTTGCATAAAATGCACTGCATAACAGTTGCTAAGGTAGGCCTTCATTTCGTCACATTCCACAAGTCTTTTTTAAGGACATATTACACAGCTATAATAACGAGCGAAACAGACTCAATTAGCGTTGAATCATTGATGATTTGAGGCTCCTCCCCCTTCGTTTCCTCTGTTCCACAGGTGCCGTGCTGAAGTGAAGAGCTCTGAGACGCGGGTTACAGCTCACATCCGCTTTTTACTCTCTTTCTTTGGGATTTCCCTCAGTGTCTCCACAGTCTTCTATTTCCGAGCTCCGTTGTTTCGTCGAACAGACGACGTTTTTCTCTCTCTGTCATTTAATAGAGTCTATCTGCCGTGCGGTTTGGCGAGGATGGCGGCGATCAAGGCGCTTCAGCAGTGGTGTAAGGTTCAGTGCGAGGGATACAGAGATGTGACCATCAGCAACATGAGCACATCTTTCAGAGACGGACTGGCCTTCTGCGCTCTCATCCACAAGTTCAGACCGGACCTCATGTGAGAGTCGTTTATTTATTCATTTTCACTGATTAGAATACAGATGCTGTTCACAACTTTTTGAGATGAGAGTAAAGTATCTTTGTCGTTATGAGGATAAAATTATGTAGTCCAAAGATATTAAAGTTTTAAATGTGAAATATTTATATGTTTTTGCTATATAATATAATATACCCAGACATGTATGTGTTTTATTTATTTTTTTATTATAAATGTATTTATTTATTTAAAAAAAATTTTGTGACCAGACATAAATCCATGTATTTGGATGCTTGTAGAATTTGTCCAATGACTCCTGTAGTAGTGAACTTCTTGAAACCAGTTGTAAAATGGCAATGAAAAGTTATGGTCTTTTTTTACAGATGAAGTGAGTAAAATTACATGTGAATGTTAGTTTTTTTAAATGTAGCTGAACTGTTACTAAAGCCACTGTAAGTCCATTATACTGCAATAGAATTATGACAGCAGGTTGACATGCTCTACTTCCATCTAAAAATGTTCAATTGATTTTATGATGTATACAACTTTTTTGACTTTATAGAGACTACATGGAATATTTGTATGCCACATTACAGGACTATTATAAATGAACTAATGAAGTGATTTTAAAAATTGGTGAAAATAGTGACTAATCATAGGACCCAAGATTTACACATTAATTTATCAGTTCAAATCACATGATATACATTTGCATTTTTATCCTGAAATCTTATCTATGGGTGTTTTATGGCCCATATACACTCACTATTTATTCATTCTCAGCCTCTTTTTTTTCTTTTCTTCTTCTTTAGACCGGCTGGTTGTGTTCAATTTTAATATTGTAGAATTTGTGACCTTTAAAAGCTATCACATAATGTTTAATTTGATGCAGATACACCTTTTTATTAAACTTTTTCAGCTTAAGTTACCATTAACCATTAACATTGTATTGTAACACTTCAAGGTTTCTGTATGTCTGGTGACTCATGTCTTTGTTTTCTTTCAGAAACTTTGAGTCTCTCTCCAAAGACGATGTGTATTACAACAACCACTTGGTAAGTTATTCTGTTTGGCTTTGATCATAGGAAGCTATGACAGACCTGATGCAGAGTGACCCATAATGCGTGTTTTGCAGGCAGTTTTAGCTGTATCCTGTACAGGTGTGTGTTTGCTACAGTCCTGTGATAATGCACACACTATTGAATGTTCTTCATTTCGTTTTTTTTTTTGTTGACAAGTTGGCTGGATGTTTGTTTGTAACCCAGCCTTATGTACTGATATTTTTGTTTCTCACTTATTGATATGAATAAGAGTGTTTAAAGGGATAGTTCACCCAAAAATGAAAATTCTGTCATTAATTACTCACCCTCATGTCGTTCCAAACCCGTAAGACCTTCATTCATCTTCGGAACACAAATTAAGATATTTGTTATGAAATCCAAGAGCTTTCTGACCTTGCATTGACAGCATGGGAACTACCGCGTTCAAAGCCCAGAAACGTAGCAAGGACATTGTTAAAATGGTCCATGTGACATCAGTGGTTCAATTGTAATTTTTATTTTTTGGGTGAACTATCTATTTAATACCCTTTTCTCACAGCTTGTGAAATGCGTGGTATCCCTTTTATGCAGAGTTCTTAAATGAATGAGACTTGTTGCTCAGTAAAAGGGCCTATTTATGGGTTGAGTCTTCCAGCCATAGCTTTTGGCACAATAAAGATATCCTTTAGTTTCTACAAGCATTGTCTTGCAGTGAAACGTCTTAAGTTTCAGACTTGTACTCTGTGAACTTGGGTAGAGGGAAGAATATTATCCTAAACCAACCAATTTTATTTATCAGGGCTTAGTTTATTTATTAGATTTTTTTTCAGTGAGTGATTACTACACGCTTTAGATCGATTCAAATATGTATTTATTCGTTTTAAAAGTTCCACGCTTATGCTTTGATCATTTGGTCACAGGCAGTCTTAGATTAAAGAGCGAATATATATATACAGTGGGGAAAAAAAGTATTTAGTCAGCCACCAATTGTGCAAGTTCTCCCACTTAAAAAGATGAGAGAGGCCTGTAATTTTCATCATAGGTATACCTCAACTATGAGAGACAAAATTAGAAAAAAAATCCAGAAAATCACATTGTAGGATTTTTAAAGAATTTATTTGCAAATTATGGTGGAAAATAAGTATTTGGTCAATAACAAAATTTCATCTCAATACTTTGTTATATACCCTTTGTTGGCAATGACAGAGGTCAAACGTTTTCTGTAAGTCTTCACAAGGTTGTCACACACTGTTGCTGGTATTTTGGCCCATTCCTCCATCCAGATCTCCTCTAGAGCAGTAATGTTGTGGGGCTGTCGCTGGGCAACACGGATTTTCAACACCCTCCAAAGATTTTCTATGGGGTTGAGATCGGGAGACTGGCTAGGCCACTCCAGTCCCTTGAAATGCTTCTTACGAAGCCACTCCTTCGTTGCCCGGGCAGTGTGTTTGGGATCATTGTCATGCTGAAAGACCCAGCCACGTTTCATCTTCAATGCCCTTGCTGATGGAAGGAGGTTTTCACTCAAAATCTTATTTTGGTTTCATCTGTCCATATGACATTCTCCCAATCCTCTTCTGGGTCATCCAAATGCTCTCTAGCAAACTTCAGACGGGCCTGGACATGTACTGGCTTAAGCAGGGGGACACGTCTGGCACTGCTGGATTTGAGTCCCTGGCGGCGCAGTGTGTTACTGATGGTAGCCTTTGTTACTTTGGTCCCAGCTCTCTGCAGGTCATTCACTAGGTCCCCCTGTGTGGTTCTGGGATTTTTGCTCACAGTTCTTGTGATCATTTTGACCCCACGGGGTGAGATCTTGCGTGGAGTCCCAGATCGAGGGAGATTATCAGTGGTCTTGTGTGTCTTCCATTTTCTAATAATTGCTCCCACAGTTGATTTCTTCACACCAAGCTGCTTACCTATTGCAGATTCAGTCTTCCCAGCCTGGTGCAGGTCTACAATTTTGTTTCTGGTGTCCTTTGACAGCTCTTTGGTCTTGGCCATGGTGGAGTTTGGAGTGTGACTGTTTGAGGTTGTGGACAGGTGTCTTTTATACTGATAACGAGTTCAAACAGATGCCATTAATACAGGTAACGAGTGGAGGACAGAGGAGCCTCTTAAAGAAGAAGTTACAGGTCTGTGAGAGCCAGAAATCTTGCTTGTTTGTAGGTGACCAAATACTTATTTTACCGAGGAATTTACCAATTAATTCTTTAAAAATCCTACAATGTGATTTTCTGGATTTTTTTTTCTCATTTTGTCTCTCATAGTTGAGGTATTCCTATGATGAAAATTACAGGCCTCTCTCATCTTTTTACGTGGGAGAACGTGCACAATTGGTGGCTGACTAAATACTTTTTTGCCCCACTGTATATGGTGCATTGGCATGTATAAATGTTTTTATTTATAAAAAAAAATTATTGAATTGTTAGTTTTTTTTTTATAAAGTTTTACTCCATAACTGAATCAACATTCTTTGTCTGATAGTGTAAGCTTTGCATGAAAGATTTAATTTGTGTTTGAGGGTAGGGATGTTGTCCAACCAGGACTTGTGACCCATAATTAATTTTCATCCCTGTCAGGAAGTGCTTCCATGAGAATGAGGTGGTAAGACGTACCACAACTGGGACTTTTTTTCCAAAATGATGAGCTCTTCCTCACATTGCTTCCTCAGAGACTGTAGATTGTAAGCCGCACACTCCGAGATCTCTTACAAACCCTCACCACTTCTATTGGCGGCACTCAACTGTGGCACTTGAACCCGATCTGTGTGGATTCTGTCCAGTTAATGCATTATAAAGAAGGGTGACAGTCATCTACAGGGCACCTGATCCTCTCCATCAAGATTAACTTACCTCTGTTCTACTACTGTCTTTACAATGTTAGTACATCTGTGCATTTGAACACTGCATTTAAATGCCAGTGCTTCCACAAGTGTGTTCTGTTAAAACCCAGCCAATATTTACCTGAAATGCTTTTTTCATACTATCAGCCCCACAGTGCTGTAACACAAAAGAGAAACAGGAAGTTGCAGCTGCTGCATCGTGGAGGATATGCCGCCCCTCCTCAGCTGTCCTGTAAAATTTAACGAGCGTGTCTAGGTCAGGCCTAAACAATGCCCTGGTATACCCCGTCCTGTCCCTGTTCCCAGGCTGCTGCGTGCACAGGAAATGTGCTATTCATTATGCACTCCCTGCCTTGATGTGTTGCCAGATTGTGATGCTCACTGGCCTATTCTATTTCTGACGTCTTCCTTTTTGTGCCTTGTCTGTGTTTAAAACAATTGTATGAGGTCCTGTTGAATGAGCATGTTCAGTGGTTGTTATAAACACAGAGTGCTTGTCTTTTGTCGTTGTGGGCATCTAATTGTTGTTTTCTTCTGTAGGGATTCATCCTCCTATTATGTGGTGTTGTAGCTGTGAACTTGATGGCTGATTTGTGTCATGCGATGTGCTGCAGGCGTTCCGTGTGGCTGAAGATCATTTGGGAATCCCAGCTCTTCTGGATGCAGAGGACATGGTGGCTTTGCCTGTCCCAGACAGACTCAGCATCCTCACATATGTCTCACAATACTATAATTACTTCCGCGCCCGCTTGCCAAGTAAGACTCCATTTATCCACCATCAGAGTGTTTATGAAGTAAAAGCCACCTTTTTTTGCAGGGACATTGTCTTATTTTAATTAGGGCTGGGTAAAAAATATCTATCTCTATTAATCAAATCTCATTTTTACGGAACGATATCGATTCTTAAATCCCATATCGCAATAAGCATTGTGCTTTGGTACTTTTAATATGAAACAAAGTCTCAGATTTCAAATTCTGTCCATTGTATTGCAGTATTCAAACAATAAATGCCATTTTGGCGCTGTTTAATGTGGAGTGACGGATCACTGTAGCGCCTCAGTTCAACAGCACGTAGCACACGTGAACTGATCATCTCCTCCACATTAATTCCAGTTTCAGTACAAAATAAACATGACTAAACATCCGAAGGCAAGTTAAAAGAAAGGGTACAACTTTACAATCTGTATCCTGTCTCATGTAATCGCTCAATCAGTGTTTCAGCCACGCAAAGACGTCAATATAACGGCTTGTAAAAAATAATAATAATAATAATAATGTCACATTTACCTCAGAAAAACGGATTCGGTGACCATAAACTCATTAGTCAGATAGAAAAATAAACTGTAGAGAGGGGCATTTTGTTAAGTATATGCACCATATAACACATTCATTATAAATTTGACTGTTCTTCAATGTTTAATTTGTTTGAATAAATCCATCAAGTGTTTATGACAGCCACCATTGTTTATATTTTAAAGGGGTCATATGATGTTGCTAAATATAACATTATTTGGTGTAATGAAATGTTTATGCGATTTTAAGGTTCAAAAACACATTATTTTCCACATACAGTACATTATTGTTGCTCCTCTATGGCCCGCCTTTCTGAAACACGTCGATTTTTACAAAGCTCATCGTTCTGAAAAGTGAGGTGTGCTCTGATTGGCCAGCTATCCAGTGTGTTGTGATTGGCCGAATACCTCAAGCGTGTGACGGAAATGTTACGCCCCTTACCATACTATAATGCCGTGTCCCAGCGCGATGAGACAAAACCAATCATAAACGAGGCATTTGTTGCATCCAGTGGGGACATGATTACAGATTATAATTACTTATACTGTCTTTACGCGCTGTGTAAACATAAAAACATGTCTGCATTTGTGATCAGAGAAACGACAGACAACAAGTGCTACTCTACACTGCCCAAAACTCTCGTTTGAATTGTCAGTGGCAAATTCTTTAAATATGAAAACGTACTTGCAGGCTGTGAGTCAGAAGCGCCAGACTGTCCTTGCAAAGTTGGAATTGCCCCACTTTATAGAAACTATTGTAGTCTACTCTCCCAGATTCAGGAAACAGGTTCAGGTCCTCAGTAAAATGCGCTGCACACATCTGAATATTTGGGTTGAACTGTTCTGGAACAGTGTTGTAAATACAACTTAACCACTGATTTCTAGTCTTATCCTCTTTTGGAAGGTCAAACAAGGTAGTTTCGACACACCGAAACACACAGCATCTCCACGACATGGCGGCGGCAACAGTACTACAGCGAGAATAAAAGTAATGCCGCCTTTCTTTGCGTGAACATTTGGGCGATGTTATACAAATCTTCCCACACAGTGACGTAGACGTGGGGGTGTGTTTAAATGAGGCGTTTTAGGAGGGTGTGGACGTCTTAACTTTTTATAAAGAATATATCTTTGGGTTTGAGACTTTAGTCTTTGCAACTTTAGGGATCTTATCTATGCATATCCAAAATAATTGATATTGAATCTAATCGAATTGGGAATCGAATCGTGAAATTTCTCTCAAAACTCAGCCCTAATTTGAATAGTGTACTATGTTCAGAATGCAATGCTACTACACCACATACTGTACTGTTCTATAGCATAGTTGTAGTATGCAGTATGTGACGCATGTATTATGCCAAGCATTTCTAACAGAAGTATGCAACAGTCACAAGACCTCATTACACTGCATGTTTAACTCTGCTAGTGGCACTCAGTTATCTCTGATTGATTTAAACTTTGGGCAGTTGGATGAAATTAGTCAAGCTGTGTGTTGCATTGTGGAATACAGTATTTATTTACAGTGTGGTAAACTCTATATTGCACATTTTGTCTGGGTATTCTACACTGTAAAAAGAAAATCCTGTTTTTATAGAAAAAAAACTGGCAGCTATGGTTGCTAGAATTAGTTTGAAAATATAGTAAAAATTTATACATTTGCAAAACTTATCAATTTCACAAGTAAAAACTCTAATTTGATCTGTAAATTAAAAAAAAATCTGGTAAATCCAGCAGTCCCTTTTGTAACTTTATAGGATAGTCCACCCAATAAATAAAAATGGCATTTATTCATGTCATTCCAAACCTGTTTGAGTTTGCTCTTCTGTAGTGAAAAATGTTGGTAGCCAAACAGTTGACGATAGCCATTGACTTCCATAGTATTTTTTTTTCTCCATACTATGGAAGTCAATGGCTACAGTCAACTTTACATAGGGTGCACAGTATACTTGCTGCATACTGCTGAAATAATGTTAGTGTTACTCCTATCTAATGTATTCATATTTCTTAGACTTTCTTCTCAATGGCTTTATTTTTCTCAGTCGGGGGAGTAGGAGGTATCAAACGGCATGCTGAGGACTCAAAGGAGATGCCATCAGAGAAGAAGAATCTGCCTGTGGTTGCCAAAAACCACAATCTTAAAGCAAACACAGAGAACCGTCCTCCTCAAACTGAAATGCCAAAAAATATCAGAGACAACCGTCCAACATCTCTTAACATCCAGAAAAGTGCTCCAGAGAAGCACATTGTAGCTATTTCAGCTCGGCAGACTGGCACAGACTGGCAGAAATCTCCAGGGCCAAAATGTGTGCAGGCGCCCGTCACTCCACTCAGAGTGAGATCTCCACAGCCACACAGAGATGCTGAGAAGGTGTCAATTTGGCTTTCCCTTGATTTAAGTGATTTGGTCTAATCCTAGTTATACAATTTAAATTTTATTTTATATACTTTATCTATAACCTATTTTATTATTTAAAGTGTATTTTATTGAATTTATATCTAATTTAACTTTTATATAATTTTTTTTATTTTTTCATTTATATTATAATTTTTTAAATTTACTTCCATTTATTGAAAAATTATTCATGATTCTGTTCTTTTGTAGAAAGCTGTTTTGGTGGAGAATTCAAATAAAACCGGCACATTGAACAGTGAATGTGCGGTATGTGGAAATCATGTACATCTGGTC
>NW_015506865.1:13645-14424 GCF_001515645.1 Sinocyclocheilus grahami | reverse complement strand
TTTTTTTTTTTTAAATCCTGGGTTCATAAGCTAATCCTTGGTGTTTTGGTTTCAAGATTTCTCACTGTACTGTACTTATGCAAATAAGAACAGTAACAAAGGGTTTACATATTTGGAGGGTTAAGAACATTGATTTGGCATATACAACACTTCAGTTAATCCGTTTTCCTCGGATGCAAAATGTTCCTGCAACTGTATAAAGTGCATGACTAATTTATGGGGCTAGCTTTTAGTCTATGATTGGTTATTTATTAGGAGTAAAATATTGCTTAACTCGTTTAAAAATGACAATAAGAACACTGTAAAATGCTTTAATGAATGTTAGAGGAAGCAAATGTCATTCTATAGTTCACTGCTATTCAAAAGTTTGGGGTTGGTAAGTTATTGTCACCTTCACTACAAATTAGCAGTCATTACTCCAGTATACATTGTCACATGATCCTTCAGAAATGCCCCAAACTTTTAAACCGGAGTGACATCAGTACAGCTGGTGCATCTATCGTATGTATGATCATAGTGCGAATGCTGAATGTAAGTGCCATTTGTTACCATCTCTCCCAGGATAAAAATTAGATGCACTTCTGCTGAAGTCTCTAGCTGGAAGCAGGAGTTACACGGACGAGATGCAACAGGAAGAAGCTCATATCAGGCCACTTCAACCAGCTCTGCTGTCAGCAGTAGCGGCATGAACACCAAAGTATCCCTCTACCTCAGTGCCATCAGCAAGGAGCGCAACAGACCTCCATCGCTGCTGCTTTCTACTGCCAAAGGTGGTGTTC
>NW_015506865.1:11715-12438 GCF_001515645.1 Sinocyclocheilus grahami | reverse complement strand
CTGTCACAAGCCTTCATCTCCAAAACAACCTTGCCGCGGGTCGGCGACGTCAAGTAAGCATGTTCTATAATTATGCAAGTATTATTCCTTTAAGGTTTATAAAAAAAATTGCTCATCTAACACAAAAAAAAATATATATATATATATATATATATATATATATGTAATTTATTTTACTGTAATGCTATTACTATTGCTATTATGTTATTTATTATTATTTGTATTTTCAACTTAAAGTTAGTAAATCAGTTTACTTGAATGGAAAACAGAGGCTTGGTCAATCTGCCGAAGTTGAATTTTTATTTATTTTTATTTTTTTGAATTATTTATTTGAAACCTGTTTTGCATGTTTGAAGCCTTCAGCTTTTCGTATACACTAAAAATCAGTGTTTATCACTTTAGGTTACGACAATGGAAATATTTCATCTAAAAATGGCTTGCTGTGTGAAACAGGGTTGCCTACTGTAAGTTATAGCAAAAGTTGAATGCTGTCCTTTTCTAAATGAAATATCTCCTACCTATGGTTTTCATTTACATTGTTTGTCTTTTCAGATAAAGCCTTACTACATCGCACCAGATCAGATCTCAAAAGAGTTGCAGGACATTGAGAACAAGCTGTACGATCTGGAGAATGAAGGGGTGGAGTTGGAGAGGAGACTTCGCATTTATGAAGAAGGTTTGAGTTTAGATGTAGTTAATGTAATGGTAGCATTCCGCATTTCT
>NW_015506865.1:4429-10270 GCF_001515645.1 Sinocyclocheilus grahami | reverse complement strand
AAGAACGCAAGATCTGGAGGAGCACCAGCCTGGAGTAAAAGGAGATCTCAGGGGATTGATCAGTAAACCAGGTAAAAATTAACCAGGGTAACTACTGTTACCTTTTTCCCATTAGAAATAAACAGGTCGTTTTAGGGAAAGTGAACAATGTCTATAAAATGAAATGGTTTGAGAAGAATCTTCCAGTGATCATGTTGGATTAATGTCAAACTGGAAGTGTTGCCTTTTTCTAAATTAATGGCAAGTGAAAGTTTAGGGCATAATTTGTCTAAAGATTTTAATGTATATTTAAAAATAACTTATTATAATAATTATAAATTTAAATTACAGTTTGTTGGGTTTATCTTTACTCGTTGGTTGCTATGGTAAGTCTGCATTTAGAAATTGGCGCCAATTATAAATTAAGCTCATTCTTAGATCTGTTTTGACACATGGAAGCAATTCTCAGACATGTCCGTGCTTCAAATCATCAGTAATGATTTTAATAATTACGCATTGTGATTTAACAGGATGTGAAAACTGAATCCTATTCTCAGTGGCGTAGTGGACTGCAACCACCCCGTACTGGGTTGCGTCGAATCATGTTGTTGACTATAGCCAGAGATATTGTCAAACGCATCAAATATTTGCAATATTAAGAGGATTTGGCTTTTTTTTATTGACGTAGGCCTGGTACATTCTTATTTTTTATTATTATTATTATTAGGCCTGTTATTATTTTTAGGTTACATTTATTATTAAATTACAATTAATCTGCCCCGCAATAATTTCATAAAGCATCACTGCATAGCTGTGAGGATAATAAAAGATTAGGCTATTAGCTTACTCCTCATTGAAAATGTTTTTAAAAAGGTCTTTTAAAACCACTCTATTAATTTATACAATGAATTATAGGCCTGTAGTTCAAATTAACAACACTGCAGTCATCAATGAAAATTAAGAGCAGCTTTATTTCAAGCACTGACTTTCAAAAATAACCTGTTTAACGCAAAATACATTTATTTATATGCCTATTCTATAAAAAATTTAAAAGCAGTATTAGCTTAGACTGCTTGGTATTATTTTACACTTTTTATAACGCCTGAGGAGAAACCTTAATGTGTATTTGGATATTAGAACATGCCAAGACTCTGGATGAGAAGAAGAGGGAAGCTGAACTGTTGAACAGACTGATGAAGATAGTGAATGACAGGAACACCGTTGTTGAAGGGCTGGAGAAGGACCGGATAAGGTGAGGGAGCCACACCATCTATCACTCCATGTCAAATGCCATGCTTTTTAATGTGGTTAATCTTCCCTTGCATGCAAAAGTTGCAGAAACACTTTGAGAATGTAATGTGTCAATTTAAGGGAGGAGGAAGAAGATCAACAGTTGAATGAGATGATGCAAAGACTGGGTGAGAGCTTGTTCCTCTTGCCATTTTTTATCTTGTCAAGTCTACTCTCAGCTTGAAGCAGCAGAGAACATTTTTAACTTAACATTCTAACCTTCTTTTTTTTTTTTTTTTTTTTCCTGATGCAGGTCTTCAGAAGTTTAAAAACAAACGCAAGCCATCCTTCTCAAAGTTATTTAGACGGAGAAGTAAAAAAGCCTCTATGGGATAGTGAATTTGAGAGCTGCTGGAGTGAAGTAATCCAGACGTTCTGCTGTAGCCTGTTGATGTCCAGATCTTTCCAGGTGACCTTAGATGGTTTAAAACGAGGTGGGATTAATATAACACATCTGTCAGGCGATTAAGTGAATTCGAGTTCTTGGAGCAAAATAATGTTCCGTTTAAACACTTTTATTTTATTTTCACTTATTTGGTTAAGCCAATACTAGTTCTGTTCATTTGCTTTGAGTTAACATATTGGTCCTGTATGCTTCTTTTGCCTTTACTTTAAATGTGTGGGCTAGTTTGAATTATTATTGTTCAAAAAACATTTATTTTATTATTTTCCTGTCGTCTTCCACCCCCTCACTTGTTCAGACATAAACCGTAACTTATATTGGCAGATAAACAAACAGATGCCCAAGGCTGGCTGAAGCATGCTACTTGACTGTGATCCAAGAAGCTGTGGAGCATCTTAATTTAACCCTAACCGCCTAAAAAGAAAATGATGATAATTGAACTGCTAAATCTAGAGATCTTGAAAGATGCAGTGCATGCAGTGACCTGAAGGGGGCACTATGAGCTCACACAGGCCGAGTTTACCAGTTTCTTATTTTCTATGCCTGAGAATGCCAAATCAAGCTGGAGATTAATTAGACTGCAGCTGATCTTGTGTGCTGGAAAGGCATGGATTATTGGTTTTATTCTCGTTTTGAATCCTAGTTCAATTAAAAGTGTGCCTCATTTAACTTCTCTAAGATATATAGTCTGTCCAAAGATGTCTTTTACATGGGGTTTAAATGTTTGAAAAACCTACAGAATGAATGTTTTAAGAAGTTTTAAAAAGTTCTCTTGAGAGATGCTTACAAATGGATGTGCTTATTTATTGTATATTAGACTTTTAAAATGAGTCTCCAATAAATCTTAATGAAGTGTCTTATTGTACCCTAAACTAATTCCGAGCTTTATTTTAGTTTGATATACATCATCTGTCTTCATGCTCACATTCTCTCAATTTCAGACATTAATATTCATAAGTAAAACAATTCGTCCTGTGAATGGCTGATGAAATGAAATTCTCCGAGGTGAGCGCTTGCGTCCACGCCGCCCGTGCCCATCAAAAGATGCCATTACTGATCAAGTGCTTAATGTATATGAGCCGTCTGATGAAATTGAAGGGATAAAGGATGCTGGGGTTCGACTTGTTTGTCACCAGCCTGATATTTCAAAACCAGACTGCCAGCTTAAATGCACCCTCGCTAACCTCACGCATGCGCGCGCTTGTCTCTCTTTCGGTGCATAACTGAATGGCATTTACATATTTGCTTGATCAAGGCCAGCTAAGCGCAGGTCACTAACAGAAAATGGATTTGAAAATGGAGTGTACTTAAGCGTTTTTTTTGTGTGTTTTCGGTGGAAAGTGCGCTAATGCGATGCACAAGCTTTCAGTGTAATGCAACGTGGTTTAATTGTTTAATTAAAAGCGTACATTACACACTTATCTGGCGTACAGTTTATTTTAAAGGTCAAACTCTGCTTGTCCAGCGGCGGCCGCTGAGCTGTTTGTTCTCTTCCTGTGTGTGTGTGTGTGTGTGTGTGTTGCAGATATGGTGCTAGCGCTTCTGCCACTAGCCTGTAATTATGATCCTCAAGGTAATTTTATCAGCCTCATTAGCTCTGATGAGTAAACTAGAAGCGTGCTTCTAATTTATTAGCCATCCAGACTGGAGCCCTGGCTCTCATCAGACGGATCATAATATTTGTATAGGGGAGCTGATATATCCAGTGTATCATCCGGCCTCAGGATAGATTTGGAATTAGTAATTGCGTTCTAAATGCTGGCCCTGCTTGGATAGCTTAGTTTGATCTAGAGCAGTGGTTCTCAACCTTTTTTGACTCCAAGGCCCCCTCAAGGTTTTTCTGGTACTACTACTGTATTGGCAAGGCTCATTATCAAACTTTATTTATTTATTTACATTTAGTAGGAGTGGCTATGTATTCAAATAATTGTATAAATTTAAATTAAATTCCATAAGTACATTATGGAATTTATGATTTTTGTAGTCCTTTGCAATTGCGTTTTAAATTATTTAACTCACAAATAGCAATTTCCCCGATAAAATTATTTTAGAACTTGACATAACTAGAAGAATTGGTAACACTTTACGATAAGGTTATATTTCTTAACATTTAAGCTTTGTTAAAGCATTAGCCGAATTAGCAAAATGCTTCTAAAGTATGTATTAATCTTAACGTTAATTGCAGCATTTAATAATGCATTATAAAAATCAAAAGTTGCATCTGTTAATATTTAATAGACCTGAGCTGACATGAACAATGAACAGTTGTATTTTTATTTAATGTTAACAAAGATGAATAAATACTGTAACGAATGTATTGTTGATTATTAATGCATTAACTAAAATTAAATTGGACCTAATTGTAAAGTCACTGACAAATATTCATTATAAAAAAAATTTAAAAAAATCCATAACTTCAAAATGTTATTCATTTTCATGACTTTTTCAGGTCTAAAAACAATACTTTTAAAATTAATTTCATATCCCAGTTTTCCAAGACATGGGAATACTGGTTCATAAATTAGAAATTAAAGTTATATAAAAATAAAAAGTGCATGAGCTTACATGTAGATTTTTAGCTAATTTTAAAGCTTAGTGTTTTAATAAAAAAATCCATAACTTCAAAATGTTATTCATTTTCATGACTTTTTCAGGTCTAAAAACAATACTTTTAAAATTAATTTCATATCCCAGTTTTCCAAGACATGGGAATACTGGTTCATAAATTAGAAATTAAAGTTATATAAAAATAAAAAGTGCATGAGCTTACATGTAGATTTTTAGCTAATTTTAAAGCTTAGTGTTTTAAGTAGTCTAAATAATATTCTAAGCCATTCTGTTGTGTGCTGAGGCCCCCTAGCAGGTCCCGGCTTCCACTGGTGCACCCAACCCTCCCAATTTAAGGGTTTTGTTTAGTAAATATGTCTATAAAAAGCCGTTCTTCTGATCACACAGTAAACTGTAGTTACCCACCACAAAATTATTTTTCGCAGGGAAAAATTCATTTAGTCTCCGTGTCATTTGGTGTATTTGAAGAGAGGGGGTAATGTGCTCACATTTTCACTGTGTGTACATTTGCATTGAGGGGAAAATATGCACGCTGGCTACTGGGAATGAGATGGAAAGTGCATGACTAGGAGACTTGACAAGTGCAGCTTTTCATCCATCTCAAATGAATAATTTTCCCTTCCCTTAAACATCCCTAATCCAAGCATGTTATCAGCACCAATGCAGGATTTTGCCCGACTCTGCTCAGAGGCAAGGCAACTTCTCCTTCTTTACACGTTCGCAAGAGCTCCTGCTTCTTACACTGGCACAGAGACTCACCGCTTTATCCTTTCGGCTGGTTTCGTGGATCAGTGGAACGGGCCCCACAACAGAAGTGATACATATGGAAACTCTTCACAAATGCCAAAGTCTCTTTTCACCCACAATCTGAGCTGGCTCACTAGATGTCCTGCGTTGGCACACAACTCCTGACAGAGATATCACAGCACTGCACTGAACAGAAAGTGTGTCATTTCATCTTGTATCACATGTTCTTCAAATGCAAGAACATGTTCAGTGTCTAAATTTTGATGTGGGCCTGTCAAGGCCCTGGTGTTTTTTTTTTTGTTTGTTTGTTTTTTGTTTTTTTTTCTAAGAATTTCAAATGAATATTTGTTGCTTTCCAGTAAGCAGTTGGAATCCGTTGAAATGTATTAAGTTGAAATTCTCAGCATGGGAGCTCTTTCCTGTGACGCTTTGCGGTGAACAGATGCTTTGATGCTATACAGTTGAATTGCTGTTGAGATCTCATGGCAAGATCTGTGATGGGTAATGAGACCGTTGACGTTTTTAATAACCACAACGCTCACTGCGCGTTAACCTCATTTCCAGGTAACTTTCGGATGCCACAACATCTCGTCTTAAAACGCTAGAGGAAGCTTCTAATTTGTCATTTAGTGACATTTTAAGCCTTTTAAATTAATCCAGACAGGGATTTACAGTTCCCTCCCAAGAAAAAATAATTTTGTCCTCTTAGGAAAATAAGGGGAGAGATTAATGGTGAACGTGCTGTGTTGGAAGTAAGATAATTTTATGCACACATCAATGCTTTAGGTGTATAAATTTGGTAGGCACAAACTAAAGGTCTGGTGCACTTTATGTAATTAATTAATTTTTATATA
>NW_015506865.1:2100-2859 GCF_001515645.1 Sinocyclocheilus grahami | reverse complement strand
TAAAAGGAATATATAAAACTAAAGAGTGTTGATTTTCTGAAGTCATTCCCAGGAATTCATGAGGTAACGCTTCCAAAAGAGTTTTTACATATCCATGACGCCTGGTAACTGCTTTTCCTTCTCTCTCCAGTTTGACAAATTATTATTATTATTTTTTAGTACTGTATTTGTCTATAAAACAGTTTTTAACCAAAAATGATTTAACCATTAGCTTTTAGATTAAACGTTTGAGTAATGAAAAATACTTGTTGCAGTAAGGTAAGGTTTGTCCAGATGTTTCACTAGTGTTATATTAAAATGATCTAAGTGATAATCACAATTTTGATACAGATACATAATAAAAATGCATCCGTTTATGGGGAAAATATGCTGTAGAAATGAGTCCCTTTACATCTTATGAAAATGAATGGTCGGCGTGGATGCATTCACAGAGATTTGTTAGTGAAGGTTGTGGGATTGTTGAATTTGATTTTTACTAAAACAAATGTATAAATTAAGTAGGGCTGTCAAATCGATTAATCGCATCCAAAATGTTTGTTTACATGATGCGTGTTATATTTATATTATGTATATAAATACACATATGAAAAAGCACACCCTATTCACAATGTATACTAGGGTTAACATTTCACAGAGGTGTGTGTGTCTGTCTGTCTGTCTGTCTGGTGCTAATAATGATAGACTCACAAGCAGCACTGATATGATAAAGAGAGCTCATTGAGTGTCTTGCATGGGATACTGTGTGTGTGTGTGTGTGTG
>NW_015506865.1:0-411 GCF_001515645.1 Sinocyclocheilus grahami | reverse complement strand
CATACCGCGCCGGCCGTCTCATTTCGCTTTTCACACTCACGGTTGTAATTAAACCCACACTTTTTACATGAATTCAAGCTATTTGTTACATAGCTAGAGTTAATATGTTAGAAGAGGCTTATCGAATTGGGTCAGCTAATTAAGCAATTAGCTTATTTCAGCTCAGTACTGACACTTTGCTAATCTAGGCCATTGTGTTCAGTGATATGCCAACACTGAGGCAGTGTTAGTCTCTACCACAGCATACCCTCTCGCTGGGAAGGGCTTTTGAAAGCCTTCCCTCTGCCATCAGCTCGCACTTTGAATGACTACACACATCCTTCTGCGTTAATACTCCCATTTCTCATGCAAATCCCTGGAATTGAATGGGTTGTTTATTGTGCAGTTAATATATTGAGACATTCACGTGGT
>NW_015506864.1:158520-166588 GCF_001515645.1 Sinocyclocheilus grahami | reverse complement strand
TAACTGAGACGTTTCTAAACTACATAGCAACACTTCTTAAGATAAAATTAAAACATAACATAACCGTTTGCTAGAAGTTCCATCTCGCAACAGTATATTTTGCAAAATGCATCTCCTTGCAAAACCATGGTACAACATAAACAAGATATATATACATGGCCGTTTTAATGGTTGCTAACCACAAGTTCATTGTTCATTGGTTCATTGTTACTGTTTCCAACTGAGAATTGATCGGGGAATTGTATATTTATTGGGTCACTTTCTCTTACAATATGTGTGTGTGTTCTGGGTGTGTGCTTGGTTTCCATTTTCGTGCAGTTGTGTTGAGTCTTGAGTGTGTCCAAAGTAAATTTCTTGTTTTGTCCAGGTGTGTCATTGATGTGCACATAGTGAGAGGAAGTTACACAAGGGCAGTCTTATATTATTCTAATATTATATATAATATAATATATTAATTCTAATATTAGAGTTAATATAGTCTTTTTTTAACTGGTTCCTTCAAATATTCTACTTCTGTGCCTATTCATTGAGATCCTGTCGAAGATTTTTATTAATCAAAATATGAATTAATCAAGTATAATCAAGGCGAATCTAGCCATTTATATATCCAGTTATTCTTCCATTATAATCATAGAAGCCTGGGTGTAAAACAGCCTGCATAACTGAAATATACAGGCCCTCAGAGAAGAAACATCTAGAAAAATACCTGTGGGGCTTTTTTCTTTACCATAACAGGACATGGGGGCCCTTTCTCTCTAGGGAGGAATCGAATTGTATGTATAAGGAAAACGCTATGACATGTATACCCCACGCCTTAATGTCAAAACTGTATAAAAAGAGAGGCAGAAAAACATTCTGGAGATTTTCTCTGCAGAGAACCTCTCGGCTTTGTTCAGTTTTAAAAAGTCTGTAACTTCTAGAAACAAAACCCCAAGACTGAGTGTGATTCCTCAGATCAGCGGCAGACGACACTACAATCCACATTTTATTCCAGGGACACAAAAGTATTACCATTCTTTATTTCTGCAGCCACAAGTCATTATAAATCAAAAAATAAATTATAATTTATGGCCATTTTAATATTTTTTACTGATGTGCCACTGTAAGCGAGACAGGTCAAAGGGAGTTAATAATTGTATTCATAGGGAATTTTGACAAAATCACTGACCTCAATCATTCATTTAATCCTTGCATGAGTTTTCAGTGAGGCTATGAAAAATATTGAGGTATTGTGTGCTTTGAACAGGGATTCCCTTCCCTTCTGCTGCATGATTCTCTGAAAGGGGTTTCCCAAGTTCGCACATTCCTTGGAGGCCTGGAAAGATGTCTTGGGAAGCCAGTCGTGCATTTTCTGAAGAAACCAAGCAGGTTTTTTTAACATTAAAAAAATCCATATTTAAAAATCAGTTGTCTGCATACATCTTATATACATTATTTTCTCAACCACCAGGTGGGGTATTCCCAAAATTCTTCATGGTTTTGTGTTATTACTTTTATTAATGGCATGAACCTTATACATATGTTGATTTTGTGATTACATTCTGAATAAATATAATATTCCATATCGGAATGAAAACTTATATGAAACTTTCAATGGAAAAGAAAAGAAGTGAGACTAGACTGGTTAGGATTCATAATAGGCAAACATGGTGGTTACAGATATAATATTGAATTATGCAACAGAGTGATATTTCGTTTTGGAATGATCTAATGTGTTTTGTAAAGGCAGTCTCTGTGCCATTTAGAAAGTGGTTCGAAGAGGATTTCAGACTTGTGTTTGAGGAAGAGGTCAAAAGGTCTCAAAAGGGGGTCTGTTTTTTAGCTCTAAGTCTTGGGAGAGCAATCTCCCGCATTTGTCTTCAGTCATGATTCTTCATGTGATAGCTGGAATGTGCCATCTTCTGGCCCATTTATCTTGAGTTAACTGCATAGAGTTGGTTGTGCCGGATGGGGCTTTCCTAACTCATACAATAGTCCATGGAGGAGTAACAAGTTAAATCAGACTTGCTGGTTGACAGGATCTCTTATTTTATGGTCCTGGAGTGTTGAATTGGGCCTCTTGTGAAATTCTGCTTCTTGCTTTGTTTGCTTTGGTATAGTTCTGAAAATCTCACCACATCCTGATTTTATGTAAGGTCCTGTACACTATACTGTTTAAAAGTGTGGAGTTGATTTTTTTTTTCTTAGTGCTCACCATGGCAGCATGTATTTATTTAAAATATTCAATCATAATTGAAATATTATGGAATGTTATTACCATTTAAAATAGCTGTTTTCTTTGTTTTAAAATATTATCATTATTATCAATGTAAACAACAGTGATTTTTGTGGAAACTTTGTTGATTCTTTGAATAGAACATTTGAAATGGAATTTTTTGTAACGTTATAAATAACTTTACCGTCACTTTTTGATCAATTTAATGCATTCTCGAAAGAAAACAATTATAATTACTTTTAAAAAGAATGTGACCCCACACTTTTAAAGGTTAGTGTACATTATAGGCTTTCAGTTATAAGTTGATGCAGGAATGATAAATCCGGTTGTTTTTAAAACTATACAATGAATAAGAAAACAATCTCATTTTGATCACTCGTCAAGTTTTTTTTACATCTTCAAAAGGCAGATAACTGTATGTTTAATCACTGCATGCTTTAAAGAACAGATACTACACCTCGTTCTTTTTATGTCTTGAATGACAAAAGCAAATAGATTCTTATCTATCTGCCCTTAATGCTCCACAGGGAACAAAGGGGATTACACCACAGGCTGCATCCCACATGGAAATTAGCTTTTTTCACATGTCTGTGCATGATAATAAAAGACAGACCAAAGATTCTCCATTAGGTCTAGCAGTCAAAAATTCAAGTGGCAACCTAAGAGAGGTGTTAATATCAGATGTTAACAGGACCTTTATCATTTGAAAGACAATTTGCAGTCTCTAGGGCTCTAGGTCTTACAACCCACAGAAAACAAAGGAGGTTATCGTTCACACCATCTCGCAAATCTTTACTGCTTGGGTACTTATCACATAGCAGTTAGTGTGTTCATTTGATCCTGATAAGTCCTTAACTCTCTGAAAAGTGCCATTTTCTCTCTACATCACTGCACTTTTCCAGACAATTCTACAGGAGAACAAAGAGAAGCTTCCTGTAGACATGCAGCCTTACTGTGTGTACCAGATGGAAAAGTGCTGAAATAAGTCATTGTGTTAAATTTTGAGTTATCATTTATGTCTTATTTGCAACTTTAAAGAACCAATCGTGCAACCTTGAGGGCTCGGGACACGGTGAAATTCTTCACTCGAGCCCTACCCCTACGGCGGAGCATGAGCCATCCACGAAAGCCACCTCAGCGTGCTTCATGCTTAGGCACGAGAGGCAGCGATCGTGACCATCACCCAGCGCCAGGTAACGACCGCATCCAGAACGCCCGGGTGATACGTTGTCTATAGCAAGACCCACATCGTCTTTATAAAGACATAACGTCAAGTTTGCCAAGCAACGTCGAGTCTGTGTTCTCAATCACCCCGCGACAATAGCCATTGGAAGAAACGAGCACAGACATGAGTTTTGTTCAAGCTTCTTCAGAGGTTTATTGCTCAGCGAGGGTATGTACTAGACGCCAGAGATGCAATCAATTGAAGAGAAATTTACTGAAGAAAATAGTTGCACAAATGCACATACACAGACAGAACACTTATCTGCTTCAAGGTTGAGTAGCTAGGCTTTTATTCTTATCAGGTACTGGTTGCAGAGGTTTAGGCAAAATTCAGTGGTATGCACAAAACACACAGCCAGTACTTTGCTATTTAACTGAGAACTGAAAGCAGATTTTTATTCTTACATTACAAAATCAATCAGTCATGGTGTGCAAGAAGATGGGATCTACAGAGAACAGTCAAAACAATGCAAATATAAATACATATAATATATGAGGACTGTAAAGAGCACTTCAATAAGATAACAAAGCCCAAATCTGGACATTTTGGGCAATTTAGAAGTCCTGGCAAGGACATGTCTGAGGAAAAGAGGACGTATAATGTTTGTCAATAGGGCTGTTGATTTAAGACATTAATTTGGTGTGATTGTGTCATCTTACATTGCGTGCAGTTGCTGACAAACATGATGCAGGACGACTGACTGTGTGGTGTGTCCTATTAGAATGCAGTTAATATGCCTCTAAAATTCAAGATATGAGGGCAAAAATGCACCTGTATGGGTTTTTATATTTATATTTATATCATATGATATAGTTTATCAATATCACACGAGCAAGAATGCATTTTTTCCCAAATATCTGCATGATTGCAAATGTGATTTTGATTTTATACAACAGTTTAACAAACAAGGAGTATGTTGTGTTACATTTTAGACACATGTTAAAGTATATGAGAAGATCTAATCTGGTTGAGCGATGGAAAGCGGTGAGCACAGAAAGCGGGTACCCGGGACCAAGAATGACACAGACACAAATAGTGTAGTTCACTCCAGGTTCATATCTTTATTGGGCCCCACTTTATATTAAGTGGCCTTAACTACTATGTACTTACATCAAAAATTAAGTACAATGTACTTATTGTGTTCATATTGTATTGCAAAACACTTTTGCTTCTATTGAGGTGGGATACGGGTAAGGTTAGGGACAGGTTTGTTGGTATGGGTAGGTTTAAGGGTGGGTTAAGGTGTAAGGGATGGGTCATCTGTCTAATTATAAATGTAATTACAGAAATTAATTACAGATGTAATTACATGCAGGTATTTTTAAAATATAAGTACAATGTAAAAACATTACACAATAAGTGCATTGTACCAAATTATTAATTTAAATGTAAGTACATAGTTGTGGTAGTGGTAAAAACTAAAATATTCGGTCATTTTTGGTCATAAAGATAGGAGTAAGACATTTTAAAGGGTTTACTTTTATTTATGAATAGTCACAGTAAGAACCAAACTATACCTTTGTCAAATAAATAAACAAACAGGATGCACTTTCCGCCATCTCTGTTTCCTTAAACTTGTGGTGTGGCCATAAAATTTTTTTCCCTTTTGTTGTGTTAATTATTTAATTGAAACATATTTCATGTAGGCCTATTTATTTTATTACTGATGCAAATGAGATCCAGTCAGACGAGTCAATGCAGACGGAATATTAATTTATTGACTAACTTATTTGAATAAGCAAATGAATTACAAAAAGGATTATAAATGAAACAAGATCAATTTTAATAACCATCATCAGTTAATCATCTTAAGTAAAATAGTTCTACCTTAAAGAAATAACAAACAGCAAACAGGCTTGACTGCTAGAGCAAAGATGCAAGAGAAGAAGTAGAAGTGGCTAAGTCAGGAAGTTCATAAACTCAAGGTAAGATCTGATAAGCATTGGGTAAAGCCCCTACACTCTTGTTGGCTATGCACTTTGCACCACAGGGGTTATGTTGCAGCATCCTAGATTGCAAAACTTACACAGACATTGTGGTTTTAGACACCTTTAGTTAGACAAAGCTATGTAGTTTAATAGTTAGTCAAATAGTTAGACAAGCTATATTTCTTGACATGAAACATCTTGTAATTTGGTTTCAGAGAAAATCATCAAATCTTATTTCTTGTGTTATCACTTGAATATAGATAATAGTTTTGCTGAAATGACAAGAACGATGGAAGGCACATCTGTCCCTGACCCTAAAATTGTTGACGCAAGAAATGGATCTTCAGAGCAAAATTGTTTGTCATACACAGATTAATACTAAAAATCATAGGATACATGATGAATAATGTAAAACATAGATATAAATATTGGATATATGAATATACTGAAAAGTAATAATATAAAAAAAATCATAAAGACAAATTCATAAGGCATAATATTTGTATAAATATGAAAACTAACATTATTGGACATTTGAATACACCAATTACCATCATATGGCATTTATTCTGTTTTTCTCCGTTTTCTCACATTCAAAACTAAACCACTGAAAAGAAAAACATTTATTTGTATTGGGTTACATACACTTATCAATTGTAATTTAATTTAAATCTAATTAAACATTGTAATTTTGTTGATTAACGGATAGGAAAGGAACATCGTAATGTTTGAGAAATAGCTCAGTCAGTGGAAATTAGGTGCACGTTTAGGTGCATAGTGTATGTTTGAATGCATTCGACCACATGAGCATCAACACTATGAGCGCAGTCCGGTCAAATGCATATTCAACTACCTCTGGAAGTGGTCAAAAGTGGACAAGCTCAAAACGTTTTAGGCCCTGTTCACACCTGTGTTTCTATTTAGCGTTGTCCAATTGTGATCGGATCATAATACCAGGTGTAAACAGGGCCTAAGACATTGACTTGATCAATTAGATTAATTAATTGGCACATCATGTAATTAATTAGATAAAAAATGTAATTGCTTGACAGCCTTATTTGTCAATGATAGTTTCAGAGGACTGGATAAACACTGTATGTGCAAACCTTGGAACCTGGCCCGCGGTCTGGACACACACATCACAAACAACCTCAACTACATAATCGGACAGCGAGAGAGCACCCCAAAGGTATCCCACTTTCTGTACTGAGTCTGTGCCCACAGAATTACATGAAAAGTGCAACTTAGAATTGTCACAAACATTTGGTCCACACATCTGGACTCATAAACAATAGCAACTTTCAAAACTCTTTTATGAATTCTGCTGAAAGTGTGGTGGTTTTTGCCGCTTCTGTGAGAAATCACTCCTGAAGTCTTGAGGTTTTGATGCCAGAAGATAGACTTTATTATCAGAGATATTGAGAGAGACTGCTGAGAATCCAGAGATCCTGTGTCTGCACACTTCATACAGTTTTTCCTCAATACCTGTTTAATATATTTCATACATTGTTGTCATTGTTAATCCATTTTTTATCTTTTTTGGCTGTGGCTCCAATCTGTTTTTTTAGGAAGAAGACAGGAGGCCTCAATTTATGTTAAGTTGAACAAGGAGGCCTCATTATATATTTATTTAGTCTTATATCAAAATAGGATGTGCAGCTTCACCATATACTGTATTTTTGTAATGACTGCACATTCAATTATCTTGCAGGCCTCTATACACACAGGCAAATGCATGATTATGATAGTAGAATAACATGATACATAAATGGATATATTCACTTTGATTATACCGGATTAATGACTTTTTTGATTTATAAAAATCTTCTTAAGAAATCTTTTGGAAGTATGTTAGATGTTTCATCAGCTGAAAAATTGCCGTGTTGTTAAAGGAACAGTTCACCCCAAAATTAAAAATAGCTGAAAATGTACTCAACCTCAGTCCATTTAAGATGTAGAAGAGTTTTGTTTCTTCATCAGAAAAGATTTGGAAAAGTTTAGCATTTCATCACATGGGTGCAGTCAGAATGAGAGTTCAAACAGCTGATAAAAACATCACAATAATCCACATGACTCTAGTTCATCAATTAACATCTTGTGGAGTGAAAATCTGTGTTTGTATATATAAAAAAAAAATCTTCTTCATTAAGAAATTTGTAACTTAAAATTATTGCTCCTCTATTCATAATATTGCTTTCTCCAGTGAAAAAGTTGTCCAGTCTGAATCAAGAGAGATATGCACAGATCAAGCACTGTTTATGTCACATATCCGGTCCATGAACTTCCGTCTGCTAGCCATCAGAGGTCACCATTTCCATTTCATTGACTCTCGCACTACACACTGTTGCATATCACCCAGGACTACATATCCCATCATCCACTGCACTGATGACACACACACAGTTGATTGCACACAGCACTGATTGCACACAGCTGTAATCAATCACACATCCTCTATTTAACACTCGCTCTGACCCCTTCCCACTGCCGAGTATTGGTTAGCGTATATCACTCCCCTAGCGATAGCTACACTACGGAGCCTGTTTAGTTTGTCATAGCCTCACCTTAGTCTTGCCTTGTCTGTGTTCTCGTATCTTGATCTTCGCCTGTGTCTCTCGGATTCCTCCTCTCGTCTTGCCCTATTTTGATACTGGTTGCCCCTGCCTGGACCTTGCCTTGTACCTGGACTTATCCCTCGAG
>NW_015506864.1:155583-157549 GCF_001515645.1 Sinocyclocheilus grahami | reverse complement strand
TGATTGCACACAGCTGTAATCAATCACACATCCTCTATTTAACACTCGCTCTGACCCCTTCCCACTGCCGAGTATTGGTTAGCGTATATCACTCCCCTAGCGATAGCTACACTACGGAGCCTGTTTAGTTTGTCATAGCCTCACCTTAGTCTTGCCTTGTCTGTGTTCTCGTATCTTGATCTTCGCCTGTGTCTCTCGGATTCCTCCTCTCGTCTTGCCCTATTTTGATACTGGTTGCCCCTGCCTGGACCTTGCCTTGTACCTGGACTTATCCCTCGAGTCTCGCCCCTTTGATTCTGTTTGCCGATCGTTGACCTCCGCTAGCCTTAGGTTTCTTCTTGTGTCTTGCCCGCCATATACCTGCCTGCCATTATCTGACCCATGCCTGTTCTATGACCACGTCTCTGTCTTCTGCTAATAAATAGCTTGCACATGGATCCGCACGTCTCAAGTCTTGTCAGCCCCGTAACAGTTTACAAGCAGAAACAGTCCAAAACAGTTCTAAACAAATATGTTGGTGGATTTTGATGTATTTCTTTTTTTAAACACTAAAGGGAGGGTTATTATGGATTATAGTATTTCGGCAACAAACAAAGGTTAAAAGTTTGGACTCTCATTCTCACAGCACCCATTCACTGCAGAGGATCCACTGGTGAGTAAGTGATATAATGCTGAATTTTTCTAAATCTGTTCAGATGAACAAACAAACTCATCTGCATCTTGGATGACCCGAGGGCAAATTTTAATTTCTGGGTGAACTATTCTTTTAAACAAAATCCATTGAACACACTGTACTTCATTCCGTTCAAAAATTAAATCTGCAGCTGCCCTCACTAAAGTCTATTGAAGGAGAAGCACAAAGAGTTTGCCTGTTGTACTCCTCAAAAGAAGGCTGTTAGTTGGTCATTTGGGGGCTCCTCTCCTCCGCATATTTAAGACACTCCCTGAAGGCTTAGTCACATTCCTTTCAAAACTATTAACAGTCCCTTCGGGCAGACTATCCCCAAGGCACTGAAACAAAACATTGAGATAAAACAACCCCTTCACACAGACTCGAGGAAGAAACTACTGCATCTTTAATACAATGCTATGCAAAAAGCTTTTTGCCCTGCAATCCTAATTTTAAAAAAAGTCTTTGTCCACCAACTTCTTCTGAGTTTTTTTCGTAGCATCAACTTTTATACATTGTCAAGGGGGTGGGGTATTGATTGACCAATAAGGATTATACATTACATCATCGACTTTATATGGTAAAGAGCAGATGTGTCCTGGAAGCAGATATCCTCGACTAGGCTGATTTCCAATATGTGCATCCAGCAATTAAGCATAAAAACAGATGTGTTTGGACCAAATTCCCAGTCTCCATTTGTTAGAAAACACTCTCTGTCTTTAGAATGGTTCCAGATATGCCTCACCCCTCCTTTTCTTTTTTCCTCTCTCTCACTCGCCCTCCTTGTACCGCTCTGTTGTTTTCTCTCTCAGTCCTCCTCCATCTGATCTGCTCTCTCTCTCTCTCTTGTATTATGTTTTAAATATCTCTTACTCATATTCGAGGTACGCATGCGCACATGTATGCATTCGCTTTTCTTGGTTCAAATGCCCAAATAAGGAGATGAATGCTAGGACTCCAAGGTAAAGGAGTTCGTGATGAACTATGAAGCGAGTTCAGCATCCTTCACCAAAGTCTATTCCTAATATGTCCATGTTTTTCTGTACATGTGGCCATTTTATATAAACACATGTTCTTGGCCAAAGATCCTATATGTATGTCATCCATATTCTCATTGGTTAAAGGGTTGAAACTCCCCTCGACATATGCCTATATAATATCTTTATTTCTATGAATAAATTGAAGTATTGAGAATACATTGAATGTGTGTTTTCTTGCTTCTCGGCCGTATACACTTTAAGGAACTGAGAAGTTCAAGGCGGCAAAAAGAGATATCGAGGGACCAATTGTTATTTT
>NW_015506864.1:143501-149715 GCF_001515645.1 Sinocyclocheilus grahami | reverse complement strand
TCCTCCTCCATCTGATCTGCTCTCTCTCTCTCTCTTGTATTATGTTTTAAATATCTCTTACTCATATTCGAGGTACGCATGCGCACATGTATGCATTCGCTTTTCTTGGTTCAAATGCCCAAATAAGGAGATGAATGCTAGGACTCCAAGGTAAAGGAGTTCGTGATGAACTATGAAGCGAGTTCAGCATCCTTCACCAAAGTCTATTCCTAATATGTCCATGTTTTTCTGTACATGTGGCCATTTTATATAAACACATGTTCTTGGCCAAAGATCCTATATGTATGTCATCCATATTCTCATTGGTTAAAGGGTTGAAACTCCCCTCGACATATGCCTATATAATATCTTTATTTCTATGAATAAATTGAAGTATTGAGAATACATTGAATGTGTGTTTTCTTGCTTCTCGGCCGTATACACTTTAAGGAACTGAGAAGTTCAAGGCGGCAAAAAGAGATATCGAGGGACCAATTGTTATTTTTATTAACAAAATTATTTTCCTGCTCTCCAGGGTTACAGAGAAAGAAGTCAGGGTGAGATCAGATCATGTGTCCTGAGCAGCAAATCAGCACATTAGAATGATTTCTGACAGCTCATGTGACACTAAAGACTGGAGTAATGATTCGGTTGACATCACAATAATAAACTTCATATTAAAATATTTAAAAAGAGAATGATTAGTTTAAAATAATGATAATTCACATTATTACTGTGACCAGTAATATATGTGTCTGAAGTGTGTTTTTGCTGTATATATTGTTGTGGAAAAAAAAAACTTTTTCAATGATATAACATGGTCAGAGACAGATCCTTTTCAAATTTTTATTCTTGCAAGAAGGTCAAATAGTACATCAGTGAGTCCTGCTGAACATGTGACCAAGACATGTGAGCATGCTTCTCTGATTATATACCCTTTTGGCCCATTGTTTTCACAAGAAGTCTCCAAAATATTGCCATATATAGTTAAAACAGCGAGAAAAGCATTTGTCACGGAGCATCATCCCAACTTTCTCGCGATATCCTCTTTTCCTCAGCAAGTAGCGAAAATAAGCAGGTCATTGTGACATTTTCTCATAGCAGACCTTTCTGCTTAGTATTCATAGAACAGTACATCAGAAGACAAAACTTTACAGTGGAATACACAGTAAATATGAATAAACTTATAAATATGAGTACTATATGAGATTTTTCCTTCTACAATGTCTGTGCAAAATTACAAAAGCAAAAGCACTGTGATGCATGAAACACATCAGGTTCCATGAAGATATTTTGTAAATTTCATACCGTAAATATATCAAAACTTAATTTTTGGTTAGTAATATGCATTGCTAAGAACTTTTTTTTTTGCACCCTCAGATTCCAGATTTTCAAATAGTTGTATTTCTTGGTTCAAATGCCCAAATAAGGAGATGAATGCTAGGACTCCAAGGTAAAGGAGTTCGTGATGAACTATGAAGCGAGTTCAGCATCCTTCACCAAAGTCTATTCCTAATATGTCCATGTTTTTCTGTACATGTGGCCATTTTATATAAACACATGTTCTTGGCCAAAGATCCTATATGTATGTCATCCATATTCTCATTGGTTAAAGGGTTGAAACTCCCCTCGACATATGCCTATATAATATCTTTATTTCTATGAATAAATTGAAGTATTGAGAATACATTGAATGTGTGTTTTCTTGCTTCTCGGCCGTATACACTTTAAGGAACTGAGAAGTTCAAGGCGGCAAAAAGAGATATCGAGGGACCAATTGTTATTTTTATTAACAAAATTATTTTCCTGCTCTCCAGGGTTACAGAGAAAGAAGTCAGGGTGAGATCAGATCATGTGTCCTGAGCAGCAAATCAGCACATTAGAATGATTTCTGACAGCTCATGTGACACTAAAGACTGGAGTAATGATTCGGTTGACATCACAATAATAAACTTCATATTAAAATATTTAAAAAGAGAATGATTAGTTTAAAATAATGATAATTCACATTATTACTGTGACCAGTAATATATGTGTCTGAAGTGTGTTTTTGCTGTATATATTGTTGTGGAAAAAAAAAACTTTTTCAATGATATAACATGGTCAGAGACAGATCCTTTTCAAATTTTTATTCTTGCAAGAAGGTCAAATAGTACATCAGTGAGTCCTGCTGAACATGTGACCAAGACATGTGAGCATGCTTCTCTGATTATATACCCTTTTGGCCCATTGTTTTCACAAGAAGTCTCCATAATATTGCCATATATAGTTAAAACAGCGAGAAAAGCATTTGTCACGTAGCATCATCCCAACTTTCTCGCGATATCCTCTTTTCCTCAGCAAGTAGCGAAAATAAGCAGGTCATTGTGACATTTTCTCATAGCAGACCTTTCTGCTTAGTATTCATAGAACAGTACATCAGAAGACAAAACTTTACAGTGGAATACACAGTAAATATGAATAAACTTATAAATATGAGTACTATATGAGATTTTTCCTTCTACAATGTCTGTGCAAAATTACAAAAGCAAAAGCACTGTGATGCATGAAACACATCAGGTTCCATGAAGATATTTTGTAAATTTCATACCGTAAATATATCAAAACTTAATTTTTGGTTAGTAATATGCATTGCTAAGAACTTTTTTTTTTGCACCCTCAGATTCCAGATTTTCAAATAGTTGTATCTCGGCCAAATATTGTCCTATCCTAACAAACCATACATCAATGGAAGCTTATTTATTCAGCTTTCAGATAATATATAAATCTCAGTTTTAAAAAAAATGGACCCTTATTGTGGTCCAGGATCATATTTACTTAATCACAGTTGAAATAGTTTAAAAACAGTGAGAATCCAGGTCAGCTAAAAGTTAGGGAGATATTAGCTTTGAATATCCTGATAGTCTAACCATGGCTGCGTTCCCTTCCATCGCTTTTTTAGACACACACTTGCGAACTTCCCTGAGCACTTCCCCTTGGGGGAATTCCCGTTGAAGTTTATATGAACAGACCCTCGACCCCTCGTTTTTGGACACTCATGCAACATAATCAATGACAGTCATCTGAGTCAATGAGATGGAGGGAAGTTAGCAAGGGAAGGGCATGTGTTGTTATAAATCAAGTATATTGCTAACAGGAATTTAGCTTGAATGAGAATGTGAAAGAATGGAAGAATATAGGTATTATTTGTCTTTGTTAATTATTTTCCAACACTTAACATCTATTGGCAAATGGCGTCATTAGCAAACTTGTTTCTATGCATTTACATCGAGCATATAACACCATGTCTGCATACATAACTGCATTAAGATGCTTATCTTTCTTTCCAGACCTTTCTCGCTGGATCACTTTGATGACTATCAAAAGCACTACACTGTGATGAACTACGCCGCTGATGTGCAGCTCAAACAGGTACTAAAACTCTGCTTTGACTATTCTTGGCTCTGTAGAGTTGATCTCAGATGACTGATGGTTTTGTTTCCCATCAGATTCACTATGATGAATTTATCCCCATGCTTGAGAGCCAGTATCAGCAGTATCCATGGAAACAGGTTGAGGTATGGCTTTATGCACTTCAGTTTCAATCTATCCATCTGCACCGCAGCATACAGTGGTTAAAGAAGTATTCAGTGCATCAGTGTTCATGCACAGATTTCCAAAAGGCTTCTCATGTCTTTTATTCTTTAGTTTATTTTCACAGTAAAACTCAATGTATATAGCCATTCAAGGGTTTTTTTTTGGGGGGGGGGGTAATTAATACTTTTATTCAGCAAGGATGAATCATTGTTTCCACAAAAATATCAAGCAGCTCACCTGTTTTCAATATTGATAATAATAAGAATATTTCTTGAGCTCCAAATCATCATATTAGAGTGATTTGTGAAGAATCATGAAGACTTCACTGAAGACTGGAGTAATGGCTGCTGAAGATTTAGCTTTGCCATTACAGGAATAAATTACATCATTAAATATAATAAAATAGAAAATAGTTATTTAAAATTGTAATAATATTTCACAATATTGTAAACTATTTTTACCGTGTGGTAGAAATTTCCCTACCCACCTGACTGGGGATAGATCACCCAAAAATGAAAATTCTGTCATTAATTACTCAACCTCATGTCGTTCCAAACCTGTAAGACCTCCGTTCATCTTCGGAACACAAATAAAGGTATTTTCGATGGAATCCGAGAGTTTTCTGACCAGAAAGGGTCATCATGTGTGTGTGTCATCAGTGCAGTGGATGATGAGATATGTAGTCCGGGGTGATATGCAACAGTGTGTACTGCGAGAGTCAATGAATTTATTTGTTTTTGTTATAAGTCATTAATGCAAAATGGTTGAACTGGCTGTGAAGCATGTTTTCTATTTATTTTCACTAGACTATACCATATTTACTTGACTATACTCACTACCATATTTGCAAATATGTCCTGAATTGATGACTTGCGCAGGTGAATCTTGAGTTTCACTAATGAAAGGAAATATAAAGCATTAGATCAACCAAAGATGAACCAGTTCTTTATAATAACTTGGAGGTGCATCTCATGAAACTTAATTTGGCAAACTTATATAGACAGAGCACAACAGAGTGTTACAATTTCTTATAATGGAACAATAAGAAAACAAACAGACTCAACAGCCAGGACAAAGAAGAGAAAGATGTGTGGTGGAAGGGTAAAGAGACAAAAAAGTGGAAGAAGCAGAAGAGGTCAATGACTACTGTGTCATTGATGGCACTGATATATTCACTGACATAAACACTTTCTTTTGAGAGATGATCTTAGGATTTTGAGCAAGTTAAATCCGTAAAGTTGCAGGTAATCCTTTGTGTTGTGCTGTTGGTATAAATTGTTTTGAGAAATACACTGATTTGTAGATGTTAAGGTTGAATCAAGAAATGTACCAAAGCGAGGCTCGAAGGAAATCTTTCAGTTTCAGAATAATAGGTTACCCAAAAATAAATTACTCAGACCCCTTTTTAAATTTGTGATGGTTTCGCTTTATTAGTATACAATAACTCATAAGTAATAAAATGAAAGTAACAGTGAGTAAGTCTTCACCATCGGAGTGCGGCAGCGTCTGAAGCTCTTCTTGGCATTTTATAGCCTTGCATAACATTTACATTAACTTCCTCAAAATCCTCCCTGCATTCTTCCTTATTTGGTAGTCTCCTTACATACATACACAGAGAGGGTGCATGACCTTTATCACACTTAGCACAGAGTATCAAAAGTTCAAATGGAAGAATTGCAGGGGTTCTAAGTATAACATGAAGATGCTCATCTCTATTTAAGCCCACAAAATATCTATAACATCTCTAAAAGCATGGTCTAAGTATACATAGTCTCAACCACACAAGTCACACTCATATACAGATACAATAAAATTAGTACGGCTAGATAGAGATTCCATCTCACAATTCTATTGTAAGATGCAGCCCCTTTCTTTCCACCGTCTCAGAAAACAAATAGCAATTTAAGCCACAAGCCTTCAACACTTATAGATTTGGGGAACAGAATGTGTGATCAAACTTGCATCTGAAATTTCTATAGTTTCAGAGCTGGAGCTTTAAGTTTCAATGATTCTAAATCACTAGTTAATGCTTGCAACTCAAGATTAAACTTATTGTATTCAACCATTTCTCTTAACCGTTTCATTATTTTCTTATTCAAAGTTTCCTGTTTTCGCATCAACTTTATTATAGTTCTCATCTTAAAATTCATGTTCTGCTGATATTCAAGGTCTCTTCTTTGTCCGGTGCCGCTGCTCCACTTTCGCTTGCTTTTTGACTTTTCGGCTTCCTTTCCACCTGCAATCCTTTAAAGGGGTCATATGATGCAATTTCATTTTTTCCTTTCTCTTTTTGAGTGTTACAAGCTCTTGGTGCATAAAGAAGATCTGTAAAGTTGCAAAGACTAAAGTCTCAAATCCAAAGAGATATTCTTTATAAAAGTTAAGAGTCAGCCACACCTACCTAAAACGGCTTGTTCGAACATGCCCCCACATATCTACCTCACTATGTGGGAAGATTTTCATAACGCCGCCCAAATGTTCATGCAAAGAAAGAAGGCATAACTTTTATTCTCGCTGTAGTATTGTTGTTGCCGCTGCCGCCATGTCGTGAAGACGCTGTGTGCTTCGTTGTGAAAGCGAAACTACTTTGTTTGGTCTTCCAAAAGAGGACGATATCCGCTTCGTCATGCCTAGAGCTGATCTGTGCTGGTCGCTGAGG
>NW_015506864.1:114364-143438 GCF_001515645.1 Sinocyclocheilus grahami | reverse complement strand
GACAGTATAAGTCATTATAATCAGTAATTATGTCTCCACTGGATGCAACAAATGCCTCGTTTGTAATGGGTTTTCATGTTTTTGTGTCGTTGCTCCAGCCGGACACGGCATCAACACAGTATGGCGAGGGGCGTAACATTTCCGTCTCACGCTTGAGGTATTCGGCCAATCACAATGCACTGGATAGCTGGCCAATCAGAGCACACCTCGCTTTTTCAGACCGATGAGCTTTGTAAAAATCGATGCGTTTCAGAAGGCGGTGCAGAGAAGAGAAACAATAATGTACAGTATGTGGAAAATAATGTGTTTTTTTTTACTTTAAACCGCATAAACACATTTCATTACACCAAATACACAAAATAATGTTCTTTTTAGCAACATCATATGACCCCTTTAATGATGAGATCACCAAAATCAATATTTATTTTACTTGATTCATGATCACTATTTCCAATAGAAAATAGATCCCGAAATTGCGTATAATCATTTCCAGTAGAAAATTTGCATATTTGCATATTCATAGGCCTATCAATCTCGACAAAGCTTAGAATTCAAAGAAAAAAAGAATTCCGAGATGCAAACAGAATTGAGGGAAGAAAAGTTTGAATTCTGAGATTATATCTTGCAATTGTAACTTTTTTTCTCAGAATTTTATATCTCAAAAGAGAGAAATTCACAATTACCTTTTTTATTTTCTTATTCGGTGGCAGAAACAGACTTCCATAACAAACCTGTAAACAAAACAAGGAATAACATCAGTTAGACTGCATAAATCACATAGTTCCATCCTTTTTTTTCTTCAGGAGATCGTGTGGTGCAGCCTCAGATACTGGAGGTGAATTTTAGCCCAGACTTTGAGCGGGCCTGTCGTTATCTTCCCAAGTTTTACGACCACATGTTCCAAACACTGTTCCTGGATCAGACAACAGTGTCCTGTCACTCAGATTTTTTTCTAATAAGCTGTGATGAATCGCTTACGGTGTGGTGGCTTCTGCCACTTCGGTGAGAAATCACTCTCGAAGTCTTGAGGTTTTGATGCCAGAAGATAGTTTATTATCAGAGACAATGAAGCTGAGAACCCCTGTAGAGAATCTCCCGAGGCTGTGTCTGCACACTCTTTTATAGTTTTTCCTCAAGCCGTGTTCAACACATTACACACACACACACACACACACACACACAGTCTTTCTACCCCCATACACTACACATTTTACTCTCCTGCAGTCCTCCATACACACAGGAAACGTAAGTTCATTGTTAATAAAGAATAACAATTTGGTCCCTTTGTAAATTCTCTTTGCCACCGTGACCTTTTCTCAGTCTCCTTAAAGTGTAAATACGGCCGGGAAGTAAGAAAACACACAGTCAAATGTATCCTCAATACTTCAATTTATTCATAGAAATACAGATATTATATAGGCATATGTCGAGGGGAGTTTCATCCTCTTAACCAATGAGGATATGAATAACATACACGTAGGATCTTTGGCCAAGAACATGTGTTTATATAAAATAGCCACATGTACATAAAAACATGGACATATTAGGAATAGACTTTTGCGAAGAATGCTGAACTGTCTTCATGGTTTCATCACGAACTCCTTTACCCTTGTAGTCATAACATTCATGTCTTTATTGGGGACAGAAAAACAAGAGAAGCTAATGTATACATTTAAGCATGCATACTTCGCATATAAGTAAGACATATTTAAAACATAATATCAGGAGAGAGAGATGGATATAGAAGGAGGAATTCAGAAAGAATGCGTTGTATATATAAGAATGAGAGAGGGAGAAAAAGGAGGGGTAAGACCTGTCTGGACTCAACAGAAAGACAGAGAGTGTTTTCTAACATTCATAATAGTAGAATAACTTGATTACACACATTACACTCTCCTGCAGGCCTCCTTACATACAGGAAACACACAATCATAATAGTAGATTACACTCATGTCTATATTCACATTGATTTTGATTTTTTTTTTTAAATTCTACAACTATTTTAATGAAGGATGTGTGAATTTTACTTTTTTATTTTAGTGGCTGATGTGAGGAGATCCAGGCTCATAACAATTACAGAAGATAACATATATGATAACATATGATATAATACCAATAATATTTTGCTAAAATTGTAGCACTCTAAGAGATAACAAAGTCATCTAAATATCTGAGCATAATAATCCTCATAGAAAGAGACCTTTGCGGCATGTGCTGAGAGAGCAAGAAGAATAAAGGGAGCTCAGAAGCCAGTTATATATCAGGAGAACATGCATCTTTTTACAACATCACCAGATGTGTATGTCTGTTAAATGAATGTCAAGTGAACTTATCCATTGTGTCTAAATTGTGCCATACATTTCTCCACTGGGTCAGGGTCAGGACTAGGTCACGAAGGCACGACCCAAACAATAGGTAAAGTCAGATAAAAATAGCATTATGAGTTGTCGTTTTGACACCTTTCAAGCAGAAACAGCATTCCCTTTCAGTCGGTCACTCTCGACGTCACGTCGGATGACTGACGAATTGAGATCCCAATTCGTCGGTTATCCGATGTGACGTCTCCGTTCCCTCCTTCAGGGAACAAGGGCTACCATACGTAACCAAGACGTTCCCTTTCAGTCGGTCACTCTCGATGTGACGTCTCCGTTCCCTCCTTCAGGGAACAAGGGTTACCATACGTAACCAAGACGTTCCCTTTCAGTCGGTCACTCTCGATGTGACGTCTCCGTTCCCTCCTTCAGGGAACAAGGGCTACCATACGTAACCAAGACGTTCCCTTTCAGTCGGTCACTCTCGATGTGACGTCTCCGTTCCCTCCTTCAGGGAACGAGGGTTACCATACGTAACCGAGACGATATCAAATATCACCTTGCAAATGCCAGCTTTTGGAAAGAATATTATTGTGTACGGAATATGAATAAAAAAATAAAATGAGGAATAAATGAGTTATAATGAATGTATAAGTAACATAAGACATTAATATGAATGATTAAGAGTAACAATAAAAAGAAACATAAAGAATAGCTCATAATTAATAATAATAATAATAATAACAACAATATATAATAACAATAATAATGTATAAATTAATATGAAAAAATAAAAGTATAAACACTGTAAATTTGCATACACCAGAGAGGAAGATATATCCTTAAAAAACAACTCCTTTTAAGACAGTATTGTGTAAATTTAGGCTAACCTGGCATATTTCGCGTATACTTATTTTATTATGGTAACTGAATATAAATAAAGTAAATGGTAACTCGTAATAAGTTCAGCGAGTTCGCCCCAGCTTGGGACGGCTCAGGAGGAGAGGAATCTAACAGCATTTAAATGTAAAAAAAAAAGTATAAAATGTATTAGAAATTAAAATTCACGAAACGATTTAAATGTATTTTTCATAACGCGTTGCATTGTACCGATTCACTGAAAATAATCGAATCACGTGAATGATTCGTAGTCGAATCGGACACAGACGTCAAATTAAGCAGGTAACTTTAACTACATTTGCAACTGTTTTACGCTTTGCTGTTTTATGGGGGTTAAAGTAAACATTTCTCAAGTAAAGCAAAACAGAGCTAAAGTCTAAGTATAAAAACAGCATATCTGATCTACATCAACATCTAGCGGCATGTTTTTGATGTTTGCAATTGAATCGCGAATACGACTAATCACGCGCAGATCTGTGCATCGTGTAAAATGCCCGTCAATGTGGTGATAAATAATGCAGATCCTGCAAGTCATAAACACATTCAAGAGCAATTGGCAGACAAACGGGCGCCAGTACTGATGCGAATTGCCCCTATTTGTCACTTCAGATGGTTTAGGCATTGACCACCAGATCGCTAAAGAATGTAGTTCCCAGCCCCCATTCACACATAGGACATGCCTGCAGGAAAAGTGAAACAAGCATGGACAGAATAACAAAGACACTGCCATTTGTAGCTTAAAAATGCATTTGAAAATTATATAAAATGAACATCACAAAACAGAATGTATCAAATTCATTGCTGTTTTTTTTGTATTTCTTTTAAACGGTCATTAAAGAAAATGCATTTATTTTCTGCTGCAAATGCATCAATATGGTGAATTTGAAATAGGGTAATTTCTCTACACCATGTGAAATTAATGCAAATTTGCCATGTACCTATTGTAACTAGCCAATTATTTTAACCAGTATAGTTAAAACAGTTCCCGAGTGATATCCTCCAGGAGCTTCTGCAGCAGCGCAAATAGTTTTAATTATTAATCATGCACAACATTTTAGAAACACTTTAAGCAAATCTAGGACATTGTGAGGTTAGTAAAGTTCACTTTTACTCAATGTTTATGCACTCATGTTGCAAGGAGATATTACACCTCCTTAATCTGGAATATTGGGGAGATTCCAAAAAGGAGGTGGAGCACCTGCATTGAGATCTATGGCCAAGAACTGTATAAAAGTTTGCCCTTAGGGCAAGTTATTTATTTTTCTTTGGCTCAAGTTAAAAAATATAGATGTGAATCATTACCCTAATTTTTTTTAATTGGATGAATGAAACATTTTTTTTCAGTGTACAGCAAAAACAGTGAGTATGAGAAATGTATTGCATTCATGTCATGAGAACAAGAGCTGAGAGGAACTAAACTCTCGTTTCATAATAAATCACAAGAGCTCCTCAGGAAATCAGAATTGAGCTCATTGGTGCATAGTGCCCAAGAGAAAGCAGTAAATTATACGCTAAACAGTTACAGCAGACGTGTAGGACATTGTTTCATTGTTTCAAGTGTATTACATTCTGTAGATCTTAAACTGAAAACCATACTATAATGCAGAGTGTTGCATTATAAAAACTTTAGTACGAGCCGAATACATCAAAATCACACTATAGATGGTTTCAGTATGCTGATCATTTTAATAAATTGTGAATTTTATCTCAAATATTAACATATGATGTGGACATGAAAATTCACTTTATATAGCATTAATTGTTTCATAATTAGTTTATTGTCATTGCAGTATATAAACCAGCGGATCCTTTGTGATGCATTTTGCTATTGCAACAACAATAAAAACAGCATTGGTGTCCAACTTTAGATTATGGTGGGTGCATCGTCAGGTCAGATGGTGTTTGGGCTGTGATGATGTCAATGCACCTCTGCAGGATGTTGTGGGTTTCACACCCCTGTGCTTCAATGCCTGGCAGAACAAATTTCAGTTAGTTTTTTGCTAAGAAAGCGCATGTGAGAAGAGTGCGAAGCGACTCGAGTCTCATCCGCGCTCCTGAAACTATGATGGCAGGAATGGATGCGCGTTTTGCAAGTTTAATGCGTTAAAACCAAGAGTTCCCTGGATTCTCGTGTAGATTAAACCTTCGTTTTGAACAGGAGAAGTCTGGACACGGAGTCGATGTGGAGATGCATCGTAAATTGTGAGTACGGAGCTATACGGAGTTAAGAATATTAAAATTTAGCTGTGACTTAGAGAGGATGCTCAAAAGCGGAATTGTTTGTCTTTTTAATAATCCATAGTATGTGTTGTTTTTAGTGCGCTGCTCAAATTTCTCGCATCGTTCTTCATGCATTTTTATATTGCCCACCCGCTTCATTTCACTCCCTTTGCAAGTTGCAAAAAGACGTTTTAACTGGCTATTTGTTTTTATGTTAGCCTAGCTACTAGCGCATACTTGAATCACCAGTAAGTTATTCTATAGTGAATAGTTCATTTAAAGTAGTAGGTTATGTGTTTATTAGATGCAAACGGCCAGGGGCGTTCGGAACGCAGTTTTCCTGATGGGGAGCTATTTGTGGGGGCCCAGAAAACCCAGAGGCGCCCCTACAGGCAGCGCTGTCCGTCGCACGAATGAATTTAAATGTAATTACTTATTAATTAAATGAGCTGAGAAATATGCCAATGTTGTAACCATGTCTTGTGTTCCGCATTTTTAATCTGCTATTTAGATCAAACGAAACAGGATTCGCTCGTTTGAGTCGGTTCTTTTGGTCAATCTGATCATTCAGTTCAACTCACTCACGCTCCGAATTGTTTAGGAGTAGAATTGGATATTTTTAACACAGAGAAAGTAAAGAGCACCACCTACAGTTTGTTGAAACCAAACCTGCAAATACATCCTGTAAGCGATTAAAAAAGTTCGTTATTCATGTAAATCTTGTACTGCAGGTAAAGACAATACCATGTTATTTTGGACATCATGTTATGTAGTCTACTCAAGAAAGGAGTAATGGCTGCTAAAAAATCATACAGGAATAAATAAATTACATTTTAAAATATATTCAAACATATTTCGTTTTTTTTTTTAATCATCATAATAATCCCTCTTAAAATATTCGTGCTATTCGTTAGGTTTTAATAGGCTACTTTGATGTTACTTGTTAATTTAATTTTAATTTAATTTAATAACAATAATTTAATATTGAATGTCTGTGTTTGAGGGGGGTTGATTGCACCAGCTGTGTGTAATTTAATTAGCCTAGTTCCGATGTACAGGGGCACAAAGTAACAACTTATATACCAGGGGTGCCCAAACTCGGTCCTGGAGGGCCGGTGTCCTGCAGAGTTTAGCTCCAACTTGCCTCAACACACCTGCCGGGAGAGCTTGATTAGCTGGTTCAGGTGTGTTTGATTAGGGTTGGAGCTAAACTCTGCAGGACACCGGCCCTCCAGGACCGAGTTTGGACACCCCTGTTATATTCTATAGTAAATATTTTTGTTTTGTACTATTAAACTTTTTGCTGTTTATGAGTCTAAGGCTGTCATTTATTTTAAGTGATATTTAGTGACATTTATTTTAGTGATATTTTTAAGATTAGCCAGGACATTAAAAACACCAGAGCACTTTTAAATGTGATATGAAGTTCAAAGTGGAGTGACGTGAACATTAATTTTAACGTTTCATTAAATAAACCTACTGAGATTGCATACATTGACTGAAATATGTTTGTTAAAAGTGAAATGTGTAATTTAGTGTGATGCGTTGAGAGATCCAGTCAGATAAAGAAATTAATAACAAATAACAAATGAATAATAAGCTACATTTGAGTAAAATGAGAATCAAACTTTTAATAAATCAAAGATAATTATTGACTGTGGAGAGGTGATTAATTGTAATCACCATTTTATTACCAATAAGATTAATTGCAAGAAAAAAATGAGTAAAAGAAGATATAGTATCTTGCCACCAAAGCAATGAACAAAAGGACCCCTTGATACAAAGCAGAAAGTGTAGCACTCATGATAACTAAACGCTGTTTATACCCTTGTTCTAATCAGATAATATAAGTGTCATGCATCATCATGCATCTTATGACTGGGTCAATGTGACCTGCCAATGCTGCATCTTATAGATTGTTGTGGATTATATATATATATATATATATAGGTCACATAAAGTCATGTAATAACCTAGAAGTATTAGTTAAACTATTAAAGAGGTTTAGATAAAGATAAAACATTGTGAACAATTTTGGATACAACAATGTCATCATTATGCAAAAATTATGACATCCTTATTCATATCCATCTCTGCATATTACGCTAGGACACTTCATCCTTAGTAATTGATTCTGGTATTTTCTGGTTTATCACTTGTGAAGCTGTTTTGTATAAAGCACTATAGAAATAAATGTGACTTGATATGACTTAAATCAGTGTACTGATTTAACTTAATGACTTAAGCAGGGTTGAGCCTGGTTAGTACCTGGATGGGAGACCTCCTCAG
Organism: Sinocyclocheilus grahami; assembly: GCF_001515645.1. NCBI lineage: Eukaryota > Metazoa > Chordata > Actinopteri > Cypriniformes > Cyprinidae > Sinocyclocheilus > Sinocyclocheilus grahami. The sequence goes on along the minus strand of NW_015506864.1, from coordinate 135,717 downwards.
TAGCTCCTCACTGCAGAACAAAGATCCAGGGGGCGTGGTTGGATCCACATCTAGGGGGTGGAGATGGTAGGCTAGGTTTAGGGGTGGAGATGGGTGGGTTTACGGATCAGGGGGCGAAGACGGGTAGGTTTAGGTATATGTAAGGTGGGAGGAGTTGGATCTGGATCCAACCTCGCCCCCTGGATCTTGTGTTCTGCAGTGAGGACCATCTTGACCTCCTGGGAAAACTAGGTTGCTGTTGGAAGAGGTGTTCGTGCGGCCAGCAAGGGGTGCTCACCCTGTGGTCTGCGTGGGTCCTAACGCCCCAGTATAGTGACGGGGATACTATACTGTCAAAAAGCACCGTCTTTCAGATGAGACGTTAAACCGAGGTCTTGACACTCTGTGGTCATTAAAAATCCCATGGCACTTCTTGTAAAGAGTAGGGGTGTAACCCTGGTTTCCTGGCCAAATTGCCGCCCTGGCCCTTGTCTATCATGGCCTCCTAATAATCCCTAACCACTTGATTGGCTCTATGACTCTCTCTCCTCTCCACCTGTAGCAGTTGTGTGGTGAGCGCACTGGCGCCGTTGTCCTGTGGCTGCCGTCGCATCATCCAAGTGGATGCTGCACACTGGTGGTGGTTGAGGAGAGACCCCTCCCCCTCCACATGATTGTTAATCGCTTTGGGTGTACAACAATACACAATAAAGCGCTATATAAATGCATCATTCATTCATTCATCAGTGGTTTTCAAACTTTTTACAGTAGCATACCCTCTGGTGCATTAAAAACATTTCTGAGTACCCCCACTTAGACCGCAGTCTCATCTTTTCCATTAAGGGACCATATTTGCCCCCTTAAATTGATTTACATGTGCATTTTTTACTTTTAGGGAGGCAAAGTTTTTTCTAGCCTAATTAATTGTATATCATGTTTTATGTAATATTCTTAACATGCCATTAAGTGTATTATTAATATAATAAATAAAGCAATAAATGGTGGCAAAACAAAGTGATACTTTAAGGTTTAAAACTAAAATCGCCAGTAGGTGGCTGCAAGTCACTGTCTTATGGTACATTCACACAGGGCGTCGGCATCGACGCTTGATGGAGGGCGTTTCTGAAGCTTGGTGCTGACGCGACCGTCATAGTGACAACAGCCAATCACATTTGTTTTCTGGTGTTGCATGATCGCGATTGGCTAGCGTCTGAACCAGGGTATTTGCATAAGGTGATCTGATTGGCTGACGCCTGCGTTGACGCTTGAAAAGTTGAAAAGTTTTCAACTTCTGCCGTGAGCAACGAACCCATCGCGACGCAACGGACCCACAATTCAGTTCGGCAATGCTTGATGTCACTCCATTGAAAGTAAATGAGGCGTTGACGTCGACGCCCCGTGTGAATGGGGCATTAATGAGCAAAGCGTCGCGTCATTCATTCATTCAGTAACGAAGCAAATGGCTGTAGTTGTGAATGGGTTATTTATGACTCTCCAAATCGTTCAAAACTGCAGATTCTTTCATTAACGAAACACCGCTGTTGCTTGGAGACGCACACGGTTCAGTCGTGGATTCGTTGGACTATTATTATTTCGTTGTAAAATATAACAAACAATAATTGACAATATTGTGTTTAAAATGAAGGCTAGATTTAAAATGTAAAATATTCACTTAATATTACCTTTTTTGTTGAAATGTCATGTATAATAAATGTCACAGTTGCAATCATTTGGATATTCAGGGAAAATTGCATTCTTGCTCATATTTTAAACATGAAAAACAACTCGCACAGGGTATTTCTGTATTGAAGAGTTTCTTAAATCGATCTCTGTGTACAGTCCATGTCAATATTTGTTCTTCATGCATATTGTAAGTGCTACAAATCTACTTTGAAGATACAATGAACAGCAGCGCGATTTGCTAAAGCATCATAATCTGAGGGCATCCATACGCACGCTGCTTGTGTGGATGCAGTCAGTTTTGACCGCAAAAGATGAGGTAATTTGATGTAATTTAACCGTTTGCAGCACTGCCATTTTCCTGTTTTTATACTAGAAGCGGCATTTTGCTTGTCAGAAATACATGCTCGGTTTTAATGTTACTTAAGTTGGGGTAGAATTAAATGAATGCCAAAGCTCAGCATTTTGTTTGCGTACTCCCTCTGTCACCTCATGTACCCCAGTTTGAGAACCACTGACTTAAATGTTCTTTCTTAGATTTTCGAGTGTTATATGACCTAATTTCTGTATTTATTTATTTTTAGAACTCTTATTGAATAACTCCACATAAGAGCAACGGCAGCAGCCACTGAGGAGCCTTTACCATGCAGGGATACACATGGAGTTCAAATCAGCATCCTTCGCAAAGGTACCAAGATCGGCCTCCACCACGATACCAAGAACGACTTCCACCTCATTACCAAGAACGGTCTCCACCTCAGTACCAAGAACGACTTCCACCTCAGTACCAAGAACACTTCCCACCCAATTACCATGCTGTCAGAAATGATCAACCCAGTGCATTCCAGGTACAGCTCATCCCGCAAATGCAAACCACATTACAGACAAGATATTCCAATGGTCAACAAGAGGCTGCAAATCAGTGGAACGCTTGCTCAGGCAGTGCGGACTCTTCTACTTTTCAACCAAACTCAAATGGATATGATTGGTTGAAACAGACAAACCAGATCCATCCCCAGCACCGATATACAGCCAACCACACACAGCAGCACTACCCACCTGACAACCCCAACGCATATAGGCATCATCCCCAATTCGTGCAATGGCATGATTCCTCCCCACAGAACTACAGAAACACAGGCTATAGTCAAGCTCCAATGTATTGGTCTCCACAGTCAGACCATGGCAGCTCTGTGGGTAACAGCAGGGGTTGGAGTTCCCACATTTCCAACAATGGCAGCTCTTGTTCCATGAAAAATCAGCAACAATTTCAAGCCCCTAAAATGGCTGCTCATCATCACCATCAACAACAACAACAAGAAGAGCTCTCTAGACAATATTCAGGCAAAACACGAAGATGCCACACACAATACTCTTCTCAGGCCTCCCAAAAAATTCCTAACAATCAAGCTCAGAGCAGAATTGAGGCCAATCGTACCTCGTGCAACTCTACGACACCACCTTCTGGAGCACAGAGCAATGTTTCATTGCCTTCCAATAATTTAAACCAAAGTCCTGTTGACCAGAATCGGCCAGAACTTGGGTCAAATGCAGGTCCAGATGTATCGGCGACCCAGCCTCAGAATAATCAAGATGCTGGACATCAGTCTCAGGGCACAAACAATGGGACATGCAATGTTAATCAGACCTCTCAAACGATGCAGACCAGTAAAGCCCAGCTTCAGTCCCACTCTAAAACTGATTTTAACATGTCATCTTATGCTGACTCAATAATATATAGATTACTGTGTTCAAATGATAATGAACAATCAGATGAAAGAACTGCACATCAGAACACTCGTCCAGAACCGTCTGAGATTTGTGCAACCAGAAGGACTGACAATCACTCAAAGGAACCAAGAGCACAGTGTACAGTTGAACCGCCCAGCAAAAGAATGAAGTATGCTGTGATTCAGAGAGACTGTTGGAACAAAGTAACAATAGTGTCCAAAGACAAAATTGATTTTGGGGTGCAATATGCCCAAACTGGTACCCATCAGACAAGTAATGATGAGAACAGACGTAAAGGAACGAGCCAACACAACATACAGTACAGTACGGACCCAGCAGACTGTCTTGAAGTGGTGTTTGCACTACAGAAAGCTGCTCAGCAAATTCACAAGGCCATAGCCATCGTTCCACCCATTTCCCAACAGATCATAAACGCTACACCGACAGCTGATACCAGCCCCAAAAAAGCTGAAAGTCCACCGTTAAAGATTGATTGCGTTTGGTCACTTGTTGAAGAGTCTAATGAACAAAAAACTGTAAATGACAAGCTGTCTGAATCCTCCTCACAAATGGCTGAACAGGACAACAAAAGCCTTGAAAACATGACTGAAAGCAACATCGCAAACCCCGATGCATGCTCTGCTAGCCGGGTTGAATGTCAAAATGATGTGCAGCAAAGTGACTGTGATTCAAGTGATCCTTCATTTGACTTGTCCAGTGTGCCAGTGATTGACCACACACTGGAGAAACTGATGGACTTAGCAAAGTCTTTAGAGATGACAGAGTTATCGGCCGGATATCCTGAGTATTCTGAGAGCGTTTTAGAAAGGATCGTGAAACTCTACTGGAATGGGAAAGCTTCCAATATGTTGGAGCCTTTGAAATCATTTGGCGAGGTGCTGCACTTATCCATATTATATGCAAAGGATTACGGGTCTGTGGTATTTAAAGGCATCGAAACTGAAAACCTGAAGAAGCTAGCTCATTGCGACATTCTCAAAAAAGAGATGTATTCATCGTCAGAGGAGTTCAGGTCTTCTTGGTTAAATGTCGATGGCCAGCCAGCTGATATTGAAAAGGTGCTTTCAGAGCCACAGTTGGATGATGCAACTGTGTTCAAGGCAACACCACAGACTTTTTCAGATAACACTGTTGTCGCTTCAGCCAGTTTAGGTGTGAATTCCCTCACAGACATGCCTGAGGTTTCATCCGAGGAGAAAAGTGTGAATCCACACACGAGCAGTCCAACAGATCTTTTCATACAAAAGGCAGGAAATTACAGTGAGGAAGTGACTGCGGAAAACCATGGGCTTTCATATGTAGTGCTCAGAAAAGAAAGTGAGAAAGAGACATTCAAGAAACAAGAGGACATCAATCAAAACCAAAATTTTAATACAGAACCCTCAGACATCTCACCTTTAGCTGAAAGGTCTACAGAGAAACCTGCAGACCTCGGCAATGCAAAAGAAGTATTCAGACAAGATCACGAACAAACACGTGATAATGTATCAGATTCACCGTCTCTGAGCCTTGGAGACAGTGTTTCAGATGGTGTTAAAAACTCTGAGGTGTCTTTCTCTACAGAGACTCGTTGTACCTCCATGGATACATGGCAGGTGGAAGATGTTTCTGATGATAAAAATCCAGTCAGTAAAGAAGCTCTGAATAACTCCTCAGAAACCTGGCTGGTAGAAGAAATTTCTGATGATGAAAATCCAGGCGATAAGGAGGCTCTTAAGAACACCTCAGACACCTGGCTGGTAGATGATATTTCTGATGATGAAAATTCTGGAAATAATGAGGTTCTTCTTAATTCCTCAAACATCTGGCAGGTGGGAGACATCTCTGATAATGAGAATCCAGGCAACATGGACACTCCAAGCAACTCCTCAGACATATGTGCGGGGGAAGATGTTTCTGCTGATGAAAATTCAAGCGATGATTCCTTGTTTATGGGAATCACGATGCTATCATCAGAAGATGCTAAAACATTTTTCCAACAGTTCGAAAAGGAACCTGAATGTAACATCAAAACCAAATCTCAATCCAACTTTGAGCACCTAGATCTTGTAGCGTGCTTTGATGCTCACAGTCAGCCTAACCATAAGCACATCAAAGCATATACTTGCTTTCGCTGTGATGCAGAAAATGCAAAATCAAGTTCCACTAATGGGACAAAGACAGACAGTGATGCTGATCTTTTTTGCCCAGAGTGTTGGGAACAGGCACCACTTTTTGAGCTAGAAGAGGAGCCATATGCTGCTAAACCCAAAAAATTGGGTCAAAATTATAGTCTGCCCTGTCTTAAGTTGGAAGTTAATGAGCCAAATTTGGCTTCAACAAAGGAATGCATTGTGTATGAAGGACTGAAAGGACAAAAAAGTGATTGTCTGGTAAAATCTAAATCGGAAGAAAATTGTAGTCCACCATCCCTTAAAACAGAAGTCAAGGAGTCAACTGTTGCATTAAATGATGAATGCATTGCGTATGAGGGACTGGCAGGACAAAAGAGTGCCTTTTTGGTACAATCAGAACAGGGACAGAATTGTAGTCCGCCACCTGTTGAACTAAAAGACAAGAAGACAAATGTTGCTCTACCGGAGACATGCATTGCAGAAGAAGGACTGGCAGGACAAAAAAGAGACTGTATGGTAAAATCAGAACTGGTAGAAAACTGTAGTCAACCATCTCATAAACTAGAGCCAACTGTTGCTTCAACCAAACAATGCATTGCAGGACAAGGACAAAAAAGTGACAGTATGATACAATCAGAACTGAGACAAAATTGTAGTCCGCCATCTTTTGAACTGCAAGTCGAGATGCCAAAAGTTTCTTCTCCAGAAGAATGCATTGCAGATGAAGGACTGAGAAGCCCAAAGAGAAACAGTATGGCAAAATCAGAAATGGGACAAAATCGTAGTTCACCATCTCTTGAACTGAAAGTCAAGGAGCCAGATTTTGTTTTACCAAAGACATGCATTGCAGATGAAGGACAGATAGTTAAAAAAAGTGGCTGTATGGGAGAATCAGAACTAGGACAAAATCGTAGCCCACAATGTCTTAAACTAGAAGTCAAGGAGCCAACTGTTGCTTCAGCAGAGGACTGCATTGCAGATAAAGGACTGACAGGACCAAAAAGTGACAGTATGGTAAAATCCGTGACTAAGACAGTGTCTGAAATTCAGGGGTCAGCTGAGAGGGAGATAACCAAGATTCAACCGAATAAGCAGAAAAATGAAAAAACTAAGAAAATTAGAGTACCCAAGTCCCAATCTCTCAAGCAATGCAGAAAACCATTTCCAAAGAAAACTGCGTTTTCCAAGCATAAGCTAAAATCTGGTAACATTAGTACTGGTTCTGATGATTCTGTGCTTTTCGCTCCAGATATTGTGGTTAAAATAAACTGGCCACAAAAGAAAAAACTACCTTGTGCAAACAAACGCCGTAGTGGCGAGAGTCAGAACTGCAGTAAGGTGAAAAAATTCAAAGAACACAGACAAGAAAGACAAGATAATCCTGACAGAACCTCAACGATCCATAGAGAAAACCTACAGAAAGTGACAGAGAAAGTGTCTGATCAATCAAATGACACACCATCCCAGGAGTCAGAAAATAAACCGGAGCTGCATGGTATTCTGTCAGTGAATAAAATAAAAAGAACCGAGCCAAAGAAAGTGAGATTTGACTTATATGGGTCCAAAACAGAAAAACAGTACTATGCCCCAGAATGGTGTTTTTCAGCTCCTGCTACATTAACGGTCTCTGATTGCAAAGACAATACCGATATGCTTTCTGCTAAACAAAAAGTTCTCAACCAGTGGAGTAGCACCTTTATACCTAAAACAAAGAAGACTTGTCATCCCAGGTCACCACAGGAAAAAAAACCACAGAAACCTCAGGACCTCTTAAAGTCAAATATGAGTGCATTAAAAAGCCATTTGACTCACAGAGCCAAGCTATTATCTAGTAGTGACAGAGAGAGTCACTTTAGAAAACACATTTTTCATCAAAAGCTTAGGAAAACACTAAGCGGCTAACCTGTGTCGAAGTTGCTTAATTGTTGCTTTTATTGTTTACTTAAATATGTTTACACATAATAGCTGTAGCTGTAATGTGTGATGACAGATTTCTGTTGATGACTGAAAACATCATGAATGTTTTTTTTTATTATTATTATTATTATTATTGAGAGCTAAATAAAGAAAGTTTATTTTTCTAAGGCATTATTGTTTGTAATATGCTACAATGTATGTGACTGAATCATGTCTTTGATTGCAGTCATTTTGCAATGTTACTTTGTAAGTATAGTTTTAATATTTTTTGTTACTATTTACAGTACTTCTAATGTTGTTGCATTACTATTATTATTATTTTTTTTTTACTATTTGAAGTACTTCTGAATGTTGTTGCATAATGTGAAATATAAATATATATATATATATTGTATTGTATATATATTGTATTTACAAATACATGACTGGAAAGTTTACTGGAAAGGCTGTTGTGTCACTTAATACATTTTGTAAACCACTTGTGTTTGTGTTTCAAGCTTCTTTGGTTCTACTGCAGAAACATTCATGTCTTAAAACATTTACCACAAGTTCAAGTCACTCTTACTTTAATCACTTTATCATACAATTATGATGTGTAAGATTATTCATTTAATAATTCATTTAATTTGTTTTAAATTTACAGTACAGATTGGTGTTGAAAAATTATGCAGCAAATGTGGTTTCATATAGTGGTGTAATTTGAAATACAAAAAAGATCAATAGAAAAACAGCTATTTTGAATTGAATTAATATTTCACACTTATTATTTATTTAATCTGTTAAGGTATTCTTATTAAAGACTTGATCGGAAAATCTCCGGATGTAAGTCAGTTAACGATAATTAAAATTCATTTGAAAGGATTCTACTTTTTTGAACTCCGTATGCCTCTTGGTGGAAGACAATTTGGTTCGCTGCTCAATGATTCAACTATGATGATGTATGAAAAGACATCTTTCTCCTTTTCAATGAAAAATTAGGTTTCAAAGCATAATATTATACGACCTTACAAGACATGGTCATGCCTGTCCAGTTCACAGGTGTTTTTAATTGGTCTCATACATGTTTAGACCTCATTCACATTTCATAGAGAAAGCACAACTTATCCTGAAGCTGTTTTATTCCTTCCTGGTGGTTTTTCTTAAAGCATTGCAGGTAACCAGAGACTTTTACATTTATACAATATTTAGGGGCTATATCATCCAGGACTATTAGGAGGCTAAATAATAACAATGAGGTGATAAAGTGGCCGGTAGAGAGTCAGTTTCTTCCTTATTCACTATAGTGCAATTAATCACTTCTTACTGCATAATTATGCACTGACCCCAAATGCAGTTATTATGTAGGCTACTTATTTTAACACCTCGGATTTGCTTTCAGTACACCATAATTCAGTAAACCGACCGGAGAAATATTTTCATGTCAAATGAGTCCCGTCTGATTATACCGTTCTTCAACTTTATTGTCTCATACAATAGTATATGTAGACATATTGAGGGGTGGTGTACCCCTTTCATCCAATAAGAGTATGCATTGCATATGTGCATTATATAAGACAGTAATATGTGTTATATAAAATGTGAATACAGACATATTAAGAGAAGAGTTTCTTCCCAGATGCATCCTGAACTCCTGCGGAGAGACTAGGCCTATAGCTACATATATGCACATGCGTATAAAATATATGAAGAGGGAGAGAGGAAGGGAAACAAAAGGAGGAAGAAGAGGGAACACCCAAAATGTTTAGCAGAGCATTCAAAATCACAACTATCCGGTTTGTTGATGAATCAATCTTTTGAGTCGATTCTTTTCTACGATTTTGTTCATTTGGAGCGGTTTCAGTACCACCATGGTATACATCAAACTATACTATTACTATACAATAGTACGATCACAGTAGACTACATTTTAATAGGATACTTTTACGGTACACACATTGAAACACATATACACATTGAATAAGTACAGACAATAAAAATGGGGAATAAAAAAGTAAAGCTGTAAAGAGACTAAAGAAGTGTTTACTTTCCTTCATTAAAGAGAGTCTATGAACCAAGAGTAATACATATAAGAACATTAACATTACCAAACATTATGCAGTTAATCAAGCATAAAGTAATTAGCCTAATAATAAAACCTAAATGTAATTTAGCGTAACACTTTATTGTAAGGTGTCCTTGTTACACATGTTACTTGTACTTACTATTATAATAACAATAAATGATGCATAATTACATGGGAGTAAGCCTAAACCTAATCCTAACCCTAACCATAAGTAGGCTACATGTAGTTAATTAATATTAGTCAGTACTTAAATGTATAATTACACTGAAACAAGGACACCTTAAAGTAAAGTGTAACCTAATTTAATAATTAACTTCTTAGAATGGCTTGTGACAGAAAATTGAATCGTTAAGCACATTTGTTTTTAACAATTAACCGTGAGCCTAAAAGCACACAGACCAATTTTAGATTGACTATAAAATGTTATAGTAATACTTGTTTTCTGTTTCAGGTATGCACTTCACTTTATAGTTTGCAGCTACTGTAGTGTTGTCTTGTCAGACTAAAGAAAAAGCATACAGTAACAGCCGCCAATACAACAGCGGCCCGCAGCGGCTTAAAGGTAAATGAGCACAAATACATCACATCAGTCACCACCACATCTCAGGTGTTCTCAACAAGTTGTTATTCTCAGTAGATGAACTGCTTTAATAGGTTTCGTTAATGAGAGAGATGGAGACAGTTTGTCAGTCTGTGTGTTAGTGGTTGGTGGTTTTCAGCGGCTGTTTCCACAGATTTGATTGATTCGCCAATAGGCCTGCCAGAGTTGATAATTCGTTCATAAGAATTCTGATTGGTTCAAAAACACGAATTAATTCAGTTTTCAACCTGACTTTTAATCCAAATCCAATCAGTTCAAATAAGCATGGTTATTTCTGTTTTTTTCTTAACATTATCTTCGTCATTCATAGTACTAAGTACTTGCCTGTAGCTGTTGTACCAGACATAAAACCAGCTGCTATAACAGATGGGCAGTAGGTGCACTTCGTGTTTTAAAGAGAACCAACCTCAACCTGAGGTTAAATAACCACTTGAAGTGAACCACTTATTAATTCTAAATAAATCAATTGTGTTTTCACAAAAATTATTCAGGCAAAAAGAGCTTTATTGGCCAATATGCTCACTTCGTGTTTTAAAGAGAACCAACCTCAACCTGAGGTTAAATAACCACTTGAAGTGAACCACTTATTAATTCTAAATAAATCAATTGTGTTTCACAAAAATTATTCAGGCAAAAAGAGCTTTATTGGCCAATATGCTCACACACAAAGATTTTTTTTTGGTTCACATCTATAAAATCTATATTAGTGGTGTTGATTATGATTCATTTTACTTGAATCTTTTTCTTCTGTTCACTTTTGTTCAGAGTCATAAATGAGTCATGGTTGAGGAGATTCCGCCCTTCCATGTAAATACAAAGCACTCTGTGTAGCCAGAAAAGCACAATATAAATGTAACACACATCATGTCACAGGGTGCCGTACAGTGAATGTCTTTTTGAGAGTTGAATCATTAAATGTACATCAAAAGCAGAATGACAGAAACCACATGAAGTGAAATTTGCAGATTTGCTTGAACATAAATATATTTAATTTACATAATGTACATTTTATGCATCCCAGTGATGTTGATCATCTCAATGAAGCATCCAAGAACCTGAAATCAAATAAAACGATCAGTCAATTTTTCAGTTTAATTCAACAGTGAAGACAAAATTAAACATAATAAAAAAAATTTTTTGTGGTGCTTGGTTTTGGATATTTCCCAGCATGCACTGCAACATGAATAAAACATGCAAATTAGTGACTCTTTTTATGGTTTATTGCATTATTTGCAATTTTTTAATTATTTTTTTTATTTGTTGGGTTACATGTCATTTGATGACATTTTAGAATGCATTTTATACCCTTAATGATGTACTTCTGAGTGTCACCATCACTGTGGTTTGCAGTCAGGATCATCTATCCAGCACATATGAACTGAATCTTGATTCTTTAATAATGAGTCTTGAATCTTTTATTTCACATTTAAATTTCAACTTAGAAACATTATAGAGCTGTGAGACATATGGAATTTAGTTGAGTATGTCTTCAGTGCTGTGCTGAGTGCAAACTGATTTTAATTTTTTGTGGATGATCTTAGATTTAGAAATGTCAAAACATCAGTAAGGATGTTATTATTATTATCAAATATTGGCATTAGTCAAATTTGAAAATCTGCTTTAGTGAGCAACTGGTTGCTCAGCCTTATTAAACATGACCTTTTTAGCTAAGATAAAATTTTATCGAACAAATTTAATAATAATAAAAAATTCTAAAGACACTGTGTTGATTGTAGGCTTTCTTTAAAACAAACTCTATGACACAAAAGATAACTGTTTGCCTTTCAACCTGAAAATCTTGGTTTAAATTTTCACATTAAATCATATGGTTACATTTTTACTATCATACTAAAAAAAATCACCTCACCACTGTGTGCCCCTGTGGCAAGTTTTTTTTGCCTTTCATTCATGAAAGTCTTGGTTTGAACCCCACAATGATTGTTAGTTTTATATCTTATAATACAAGGCTGTCATTAACATACCATCTAAAACACCTGCTAACTCTCCAGGCTCAGGTGGTGAAGTATTGCATTTTAATTATGGAGACCTGAGTTCAAATCCCACTATTGCTTATGTTACGTTATTGTTCAAGCCTTTGTTTATTTTTTAAATTCTCATTTTAAAGACACCGTGTTGTTTGTAGGCTTGGCACATCATGACTTTTGTGGTGCAGAGAATTATTGTTTGCCTTTGAATTTGAAAGCCTGGGTTCAAATCCCACAATGTTATTTATATAGTTATTTGATATAATAATGCATTGTCAGGACTTCCATCAAAGTATTGTCAGAAACCATACTTTGCAAGGGATAATTGTTTGACTTTCAACATCCTAACCTTCTGAGCCACTGTAGCCTAGTGGTAAGTCATTTACTTTTGATGCGTGAAAGCCTGGGATCAAATCCCAAGGTGTGTGGATGCTTTTTCTTATAAAACTGAGCTCTCAATATACACTTTCTGAAACCCTGTCCAACTCTCCAGATGCCGTGGTAACGCATTGTGTTTTAATTGTAGAGTCCTGAGTTCAAATCCCACTATTGCTTATGTTAAGTCCCACTTGCCTTTGCCAATTTTTTTCTAAATTCTCATTTTAAAGACACTGTGTTGTGTGAAAGCTCACATCACCGAAACGTTTGTGGCACAGAGGATAATCTTTTGCCTTCGAATGTGAAAGTCTGGGTTCAAATGCCACAATTCAATTTATTTATTTATCTTCACATAATAATGCTTTGTCAGGACTTTCATCAAAGTATTGGTCAGAAACAATACACTGCAAAGGATAATTGTTTGACTTTCAACCTGAAAAACTTTGTTTAAATCCCTCAACTTTTACATTTTATGACTACTTTTTCCAATCATGCTAAAAAAAATAACAATCTTAACACTCCAAGCTGCTGTCGCTCAGTGGTAAACAACCTACCTTTGACACAAGAAAGTCTGGGATCAAATCCCAAGATGATGATTGCGTTTTCTTTTTATAAAACTGTTACTCTTAACACAATACCATCTAAAACATCTACTGCACCTCCAGACTCAGTGGCTCAGGTGGTAAAGCATTGCGTTTTAATCATGGAGACCTGAGCGCAAACCCTGCTTTTGCTTGTTTCATTTTTATTTAATTCCCACTTCAACAAAGTGGCCCAAACGCCATCACTCAGCATGAAAGCTACAGTGGTAAAAGTGACTAAACACATGCTCTGTAAATGAGTAGGTGCAACAGAGACATAAATTCAAATCCCAAAAATGCTTGTTTATTAAATCTTACAAAAAAAAAAAGCTCTCAATAAAATTCCTCCGAAAACATCGCTCAACTTGCCAGACTTTGTGGCTCAAGTCATAAGGTGTTGTGTTTTAAACTTGGAAACCCCGGTTCGACTCCATCTATTGCTGACATTAAATTGCTGTAACCTAAAATATTATGAACAAAGTGCCCCAAATGTCACCTGTCAGTGTGAAAGCCCCGATGGCACTAGTGGCTAAACACACGGTGGTTGCGGATAAGATTACAGTAGAGGCAAGGGTTCAAACCCCACCTCAGCAAGTTGGGATGACCCAACAGTGGCCTGGATGGCACAAAATCTGGGGCGAAACCAAAGGAAGTTGGCTGGCAACCGACAGAGGCCTGGATGGCACAATACCTGGGGAGAAACCAAAGAAAGTCGGCTGGCAACCAATGATGGCTGAGATGACAAGAGAACGAAACAAGTTGGCAGTACTGACAGTGGTTAGGAGGCTGGCACAAAACCAAAGAGAATCAGCTGCCACAAAACTGGGGTGGTAAACCTGGCCATGAGTGAAAGACACACCTGGAATGGAATGACCAAGATGGAGGCGGAGCAGGCCAGACCGAGAGATACCTAAAGAGAGAAAGGTGTGAAAAGAGGGGGAAATTTTTTTTTTGGGGGGGGTCATTTTTGGTTTTTTTGGCAAAAAACTCACAACACTTTCCAGCAGGCTTGAACCCAGGTCTCCCACACCATGGCCTGCGTATTAACCACTCAACCATGACCACCTCACATTTACACTTGTACTTTAACAATAGTTAAGGACAGACTCACAGATGCAATAAAAAAATAAAAAAAAAGAATAAAAATGAAAATTAGATTTAAAAAATATATATTTCTGAATTACTGATCATTAAAATTTGAATTAAAACCATGTGTCTACATTTAATTTTATGTATTTATAATTGCAAACAACATTAATACTAAAATAATGGTTTATAGCCAGCACAGTTCGGTATATATATATATATGCTACTACCACTAATAACACATTTCTAAGTAAAAATACTTTTAGAAAAAAGTTTTGTTGTATAAAAAAACATTGTATATGCCAAAAAACATGTGGATAATTAATAGGTTTGGATCTTATAGCTTGCTATTGCTATTGATTGTTATATTATAGAAAACATAACATTGTAGCATAACACTATAGAGACGTGTACTTTCAATATTTCTGCAACAGCATTAAGACAGAAATAACTAGAATAGGTAAGCCCATTAATTACAACAAGGTGTCCACATACGCTTGGCCATATGGTGTTATCATTATAAGAAAAACTAAATACTACTACTCTAAAACCCCTATATACATGGAAATAAACATTACCTTGAACTCTGCTTCTGTTGGGTAGATGTGTACTCCAAAGACATTCTTTAATCTACAGGTTAAATAGACAAATAAAAACATTATGTATATGGTATTCAGTCTTAATTGAAACACACATTACTAAATAATAATAATAACGTAAGGCTGCAGCAAACACATACGTGATGTGTAGAATGTAGAAAGAAAAAACCCTTTCACTTATTGCTCGGTTTCATAATAATGAAGATCATTAATCATATCAAGTTTATAAAGATAACGCAACAAATACGGATTATTCTAAAGGTTTGACAAAAGAGTTCAGCAAGAGAGCATCATGTATAAATCATCATCTTCTATGGAGGCTTTGTTTACAAGATTTATACATGATGTCAAATGACAAGCACTTTTTGTACTTGTTTTTACTTTTTAATGCATAAACTGAAAAATCCCTGAAAGCCGGAAATCTTATGAATCTAAAAGAACTGACAGATGAGCCCTGCTAATGCATATCAGAACGACACATCAACTTAAAAAACAAAGACTGCTGTGCAATGCGCGATATTAATAATACAAATGCACTGCAGAACGTTACCTACCAATGTGTCGCGTTTCACTTGCTTCTCGTACTTTATCGCAGGTTGTTTGCTAACAAGCTGTAATATGTGCTGCTGAGAGTCTGTAACTGAGCCGTCATCAGCAGGAGCTGTATTTGTATGTGTTGTTGTGGCCGCTGTTGTCCAGCGCGTGTAGTCATGCGTCTGAGGGTGTCACGCTAACAGAGAAACCCGCTTACGCCGCCTAGTGGAGCGGATGGAAAACGACATCGATCCTTAGGTTAATTAAGCGTGTGATGCAGGTGAAAATACGTGTTCGTCGGCTCCCTCTTGTTGCCATTGTGTGTATTATTAGCATTAATAAATGAAAAACTCGAGGTGGTCAATCGCAGATGAGATGTGTGAGATTTCAAATGAATTTATTTGAAAACAAAGGTATGATTTTGTAAGCATCTCTCGCCCAGCAGAGCAACACGCATCTAACGTTACAGGTTTCGGCATTTGACCCAGATCAGCTCTCAATGACGGGGTAAGTCGTAGATGAGGGCACTGTGACTGATTTATTCATTTAAAATGTTGTTTATCATTTTAGTTTTGTATTCAATTTCGTATAATTTCGCGTCGTTGCGTTGGTTTTACATATTCAAGCAGCATTTATAGTAATTAATCTAGCAGTCAGACTGTGATTTTAAAAGAACCGGGAGGTATGACCGTAGTAGTTGTGTTTGTTTCTGCAAAGGTTTTTATTTATTGATTTTTTTTTATTTTTTACAGCAAATGGCTAAAGCCACGTAGGCCTGCAAAAAGCGTTGTTTGAGATCACTGACTCGATGTACTGCTCGCATCAGTTTCTTTAATGGGCAAGCAGGACGTTAGTAAAACGTTTTTTAAATATATGACTTTGTTTTATTTGTATTAAATGACATTTGATGACATATGCCAGCGGTGGCGAACTCCGGTCCTGGAGAGCCGCAGCCCTGCAGAGTTCTGCTCTAACCCTAATTAAAACTCACCTGCCTGTAGCTTCCTAATAACCGTTCAGACCTTGATTAGCTTGTTCAGGTGTGTTTGATTAGGGTTGAAGCAAAACTCTGCAGGGCTGCGACTCGCCAGGACCCTGACATATGCAAACGTTTTCTGCTAAGAGGGCGCATTAAAAGTTCGTTTTAGGTTCGCAATGCGGTGGATGTTCGGAAGGGAGCGTCTGAAAATTCCACCGACTTTGCAAAAAATTCCAAATTCAAGGCTTCGTTCAAATGAAAAACCCATATAATCACATTCGAATGACTGGAGTTGGTTCATGTCTAACTACAACCTGTGGGGACATACTACAGCATTTAGAATGCGAAAATATAATTTTGTGAAACAATCTTTGCAAGGGATAATTGTTTGACTTTCAACATCCTAACCTTCTGAGCCACTGTAGCCTAGTGGTAAGTCATTTACTTTTGATGCGTGAAAGCCTGGGATCAAATCCCAAGGTGTGTGGATGCTTTTTCTTATAAAACTGAGCTCTCAATATACACTTTCTGAAACCCTGTCCAACTCTCCAGATGCCGTGGTAACGCATTGTGTTTTAATTGTAGAGTCCTGAGTTCAAATCCCACTATTGCTTATGTTAAGTCCCACTTGCCTTTGCCAATTTTTTTCTAAATTCTCATTTTAAAGACACTGTGTTGTGTGAAAGCTCACATCACCGAAACGTTTGTGGCACAGAGGATAATCTTTTGCCTTCGAATGTGAAAGTCTGGGTTCAAATGCCACAATTCAATTTATTTATTTATCTTCACATAATAATGCTTTGTCAGGACTTTCATCAAAGTATTGGTCAGAAACAATACACTGCAAAGGATAATTGTTTGACTTTCAACCTGAAAAACTTTGTTTAAATCCCTCAACTTTTACATTTTATGACTACTTTTTCCAATCATGCTAAAAAAAATAACAATCTTAACACTCCAAGCTGCTGTCGCTCAGTGGTAAACAACATACCTTTGACACAAGAAAGTCTGGGATCAAATCCCAAGATGATGATTGCATTTTCTTTTTATAAAACTGTTACTCTTAACACAATACCATCTAAAACATCTACTGCACCTCCAGACTCAGTGGCTCAGGTGGTAAAGCATTGCGTTTTAATCATGGAGACCTGAGCGCAAACCCTGCTTTTGCTTGTTTCATTTTTATTTAATTCCCACTTCAACAAAGTGGCCCAAACGCCATCACTCAGCATGAAAGCTACAGTGGTAAAAGTGACTAAACACATGCTCTGTAAATGAGTAGGTGCAACAGAGACATAAATTCAAATCCCAAAAATGCTTGTTTATTAAATCTTACAAAAAAAAAAAGCTCTCAATAAAATTCCTCCGAAAACATCGCTCAACTTGCCAGACTTTGTGGCTCAAGTCATAAGGTGTTGTGTTTTAAACTTGGAAACCCCGGTTCGACTCCATCTATTGCTGACATTAAATTGCTGTAACCTAAAATATTATGAACAAAGTGCCCCAAATGTCACCTGTCAGTGTGAAAGCCCCGATGGCACTAGTGGCTAAACACACGGTGGTTGCGGATAAGATTACAGTAGAGGCAAGGGTTCAAACCCCACCTCAGCAAGTTGGGATGACCCAACAGTGGCCTGGATGGCACAAAATCTGGGGCGAAACCAAAGGAAGTTGGCTGGCAACCGACAGAGGCCTGGATGGCACAATACCTGGGGAGAAACCAAAGAAAGTCGGCTGGCAACCAATGATGGCTGAGATGACAAGAGAACGAAACAAGTTGGCAGTACTGACAGTGGTTAGGAGGCTGGCACAAAACCAAAGAGAATCAGCTGCCACAAAACTGGGGTGGTAAACCTGGCCATGAGTGAAAGACACACCTGGAATGGAATGACCAAGATGGAGGCGGAGCAGGCCAGACCGAGAGATACCTAAAGAGAGAAAGGTGTGAAAAGAGGGGGAAATTTTTTTTTTGGGGGGGGTCATTTTTGGTTTTTTTGGCAAAAAACTCACAACACTTTCCAGCAGGCTTGAACCCAGGTCTCCCACACCATGGCCTGCGTATTAACCACTCAACCATGACCACCTCACATTTACACTTGTACTTTAACAATAGTTAAGGACAGACTCACAGATGCAATAAAAAAATAAAAAAAAAGAATAAAAATGAAAATTAGATTTAAAAAATATATATTTCTGAATTACTGATCATTAAAATTTGAATTAAAACCATGTGTCTACATTTAATTTTATGTATTTATAATTGCAAACAACATTAATACTAAAATAATGGTTTATAGCCAGCACAGTTCGGTATATATATATATATGCTACTACCACTAATAACACATTTCTAAGTAAAAATACTTTTAGAAAAAAGTTTTGTTGTATAAAAAAACATTGTATATGCCAAAAAACATGTGGATAATTAATAGGTTTGGATCTTATAGCTTGCTATTGCTATTGATTGTTATATTATAGAAAACATAACATTGTAGCATAACACTATAGAGACGTGTACTTTCAATATTTCTGCAACAGCATTAAGACAGAAATAACTAGAATAGGTAAGCCCATTAATTACAACAAGGTGTCCACATACGCTTGGCCATATGGTGTTATCATTATAAGAAAAACTAAATACTACTACTCTAAAACCCCTATATACATGGAAATAAACATTACCTTGAACTCTGCTTCTGTTGGGTAGATGTGTACTCCAAAGACATTCTTTAATCTACAGGTTAAATAGACAAATAAAAACATTATGTATATGGTATTCAGTCTTAATTGAAACACACATTACTAAATAATAATAATAACGTAAGGCTGCAGCAAACACATACGTGATGTGTAGAATGTAGAAAGAAAAAACCCTTTCACTTATTGCTCGGTTTCATAATAATGAAGATCATTAATCATATCAAGTTTATAAAGATAACGCAACAAATACGGATTATTCTAAAGGTTTGACAAAAGAGTTCAGCAAGAGAGCATCATGTATAAATCATCATCTTCTATGGAGGCTTTGTTTACAAGATTTATACATGATGTCAAATGACAAGCACTTTTTGTACTTGTTTTTACTTTTTAATGCATACACTGAAAAATCCCTGAAAGCCGGAAATCTTATGAATCTAAAAGAACTGACAGATGAGCCCTGCTAATGCATATCAGAACGACACATCAACTTAAAAAACAAAGACTGCTGTGCAATGCGCGATATTAATAATACAAATGCACTGCAGAACGTTACCTACCAATGTGTCGCGTTTCACTTGCTTCTCGTACTTTATCGCAGGTTGTTTGCTAACAAGCTGTAATATGTGCTGCTGAGAGTCTGTAACTGAGCCGTCATCAGCAGGAGCTGTATTTGTATGTGTTGTTGTGGCCGCTGTTGTCCAGCGCGTGTAGTCATGCGTCTGAGGGTGTCACGCTAACAGAGAAACCCGCTTACGCCGCCTAGTGGAGCGGATGGAAAACGACATCGATCCTTAGGTTAATTAAGCGTGTGATGCAGGTGAAAATACGTGTTCGTCGGCTCCCTCTTGTTGCCATTGTGTGTATTATTAGCATTAATAAATGAAAAACTCGAGGTGGTCAATCGCAGATGAGATGTGTGAGATTTCAAATGAATTTATTTGAAAACAAAGGTATGATTTTGTAAGCATCTCTCGCCCAGCAGAGCAACACGCATCTAACGTTACAGGTTTCGGCATTTGACCCAGATCAGCTCTCAATGACGGGGTAAGTCGTAGATGAGGGCACTGTGACTGATTTATTCATTTAAAATGTTGTTTATCATTTTAGTTTTGTATTCAATTTCGTATAATTTCGCGTCGTTGCGTTGGTTTTACATATTCAAGCAGCATTTATAGTAATTAATCTAGCAGTCAGACTGTGATTTTAAAAGAACCGGGAGGTATGACCGTAGTAGTTGTGTTTGTTTCTGCAAAGGTTTTTATTTATTGATTTTTTTTTATTTTTTACAGCAAATGGCTAAAGCCACGTAGGCCTGCAAAAAGCGTTGTTTGAGATCACTGACTCGATGTACTGCTCGCATCAGTTTCTTTAATGGGCAAGCAGGACGTTAGTAAAACGTTTTTTAAATATATGACTTTGTTTTATTTGTATTAAATGACATTTGATGACATATGCCAGCGGTGGCGAACTCCGGTCCTGGAGAGCCGCAGCCCTGCAGAGTTCTGCTCTAACCCTAATTAAAACTCACCTGCCTGTAGCTTCCTAATAACCGTTCAGACCTTGATTAGCTTGTTCAGGTGTGTTTTATTAGGGTTGAAGCAAAACTCTGCAGGGCTGCGACTCGCCAGGACCCTGACATATGCAAACGTTTTCTGCTAAGAGGGCGCATTCAAAGTTCGTTTTAGGTTCGCAATGCGGTGGATGTTCGGAAGGGAGCGTCTGAAAATTCCACCGACTTTGCAAAAAATTCCAAATTCAAGGCTTCGTTCAAATGAAAAACCCATATAATCACATTCGAATGACTGGAGTTGGTTCATGTCTAACTACAACCTGTGGGGACATACTACAGCATTTAGAATGCGAAAATATAATTTTGTGAAACAATCGACCCCTAAAGGGGGCAGCCGAGGTTAGGGGAGATAGGCTAGAGATTTGTCTGAAATAATTGCTGTTTAGTTTTCAAAAGTTTACATACACTTCTCAGAAGCTGCAACATATTAAAGGGGTCATATGATGCTTTTTTAAAGATAATTATTTTGTGTATTTGGTGTAACAGAATATGTTGACATGCTTTAATGTTCAAAAAACACATATTTTTCAAATACTGTACATTATTGTAGGTCCTCTATGCCCCGCCTCTCTCAAACACATCATTTTCTACAAAGCCCCCTCCTTCTGACAAGCACAGTCTGCTCTGATTGGCCAGCTGACCCAGTGCATTGTGATTGAACTCCCCTTACCATAATCACGAGCTTCATCTTTCAAAATAAATGTAAAGACAGAGCCTGAAAGGGGAACAAAGTCGCGTGACAGACAGTGATGAATATGTGTTTGCAGTACACAAGCCACGGTTAAGACAGCTGACTCCACTGTGATATCTCTCTCTCTCTCTCTCACACACACACA
>NW_015506864.1:77593-111957 GCF_001515645.1 Sinocyclocheilus grahami | reverse complement strand
AAACTATAAACTGGCCTTAAATGAAAACATTAACTGTAACCATGTAATCAGCATTCAGCATTTGTTTTCGTTTTTAAATTTGGTGTAAAGAAAAAAAGATCTTTACAAGTGAAACTAAATAAAACCAAAGTATATAAATAAATTATTCCAAAATCTTAACTACGGCAGGTGCTTTTTAAATCACATTAAGTCAATGTAATTTTAAGGTAAAATAAAAAATATTAATCCTATAGCCTACAGAACTGACGTTTACTTCTGGCTTTTCAAGTGCATGCCAATTCTTCTTTACAAAAAGAAGCATTTCAGCTTTGTCACAAGTTAGTCTGTTTCGTTTCTCATCCAACACGTGAGAAGCTGAGCTGAACAAACGTTCACTGTCTACGCTTGTGCAGGGCGCGGACAGGTAACTTTACAGCAACTTCAGCGAGTGCAGGAAAGCGGCTCTTATTTGTGCGCCAGTACACCAACGGCTGTTCGCTTCTTGGTATCTGTGCCTCAGACAGGTAGATCTGCATTTCCAGTGCTAAACGGCTGCCCGTATCCTTAATCACTTCAGATTTTTCTTCCAATATCTCATCGTGCATCGCCAACAATGAGCTTGCTCTGCGTGGTATTTTTTTCTGCTGGTGCCTCTGTGCACACTTCCGGAAAAATCGGACGAAAAAAATACAAAAAACCGGCCGTTCCGATTTATGGCAGGTCAACCGGTGCATCCCTAAACAAAACAGTAGCTGATTCAGAAGCACCAGATTGTCATAGCAAAGTCAGAATTACCTCCTCTCCTAGGTTCACGAAACGGCCGTCCATAAAATGCATTGCTGTTCTGTTGTAAGTGATCTTAAAGATTCCTAAATGCATCTACTTTCGGAAGGCCAAATAAAGTGCTTTTGCTTTCGCCTAGAAACACACAGCGTCTCGCTGACATGGCTGCTTCAACACTAACTGCGGTTACTGAAACCACACCTTCTTTCTTTGCGTGAACTTTGGGGCTACATTATGCTAATATTTCCACATAGTGAGGTAGATATGTGGGGGCGTGTTAGAACGAGCCGTTTTAGGGGGGCGTGGCAGAGTCTTAACTTTGATAAAGAATATCTCTTTGGTTTTGAGACGTTAGTCTTTGCAACTTCAGGGATCTTATCTATGCACAATCAGCTTGTAACACTCCAAAGAGAAAGGAGAACTTGAAATCGCATCATATGACCCCTTTAATACATTTGACAAAATAAGAGCGGTCATAAAAATAACATTTTGTTTTTAAAGCTGTGCCTTGAATAAGCTATTTCACATGATTACATAGTTACCCATGACCCAGTTCAAAAGTGTATTGTTGATCCATAATGCTGTGTGTCATTACCTGGATGACCCACAATTCAATTCAGTTGGTTAAGTTGTTCACTATTCTTGAGTTTTCCAGCATCATCTTCATATCTGAACACTGACGGTATGAAATCCATCATTTCGGGCACAAACATTCACTAATCCTCAAGAAGGAAAAACAATACATTAAGACCATGCTTTTTACAAAAAAAACTTCAGTGGTGTACATTTTTCCTATATTGCTTTTCCTATATTTTTCCCCCCTTAGTACCACCATTCAGAAGCTACAGAGATACTTACATATTACCCAGAAGACAAAATGAGTAAATATTTTCACCCCCAGCTCTTAATGCATTAATCAGTGAATATTTGCAGCTTTTGTAACCGTTGTGTATGAGTCCCAAATTGTCCTCAGTGTGAAAAAGATAGATATCAAAATCATGCAGTCAATGCTGGAATGTGTTCAGATATGCTGATAATGCTGGAAAACCAAAGCATGTGCAGGACCTGGAGGATTTTTTCTGAAGAACAGTGGACAGTTTAACTGCTTAGGACAAACGAGGGACTAATGAACATTTATCACAAAACATATATAAAAAACAGGCATCTATCATCCAGATAATGACATAGTATTAGGAATGAAGTGTAAACGTTTGAACTGGGTTTTTATAAATTCATATACTTTGTGTTGACGATGAAGGATCGAAGGATTCTCAACAGCAACCAGTGTTTTAATTTCTGTTGTGTTTTATTAATATATAATTATTTTTTTTAATCACTAATCATTTAACTATTCAATTAATCATATAATAATTATTCATTTTTATTGTATTACTTATTTAACTTTTTCCTTGCTCCTGCAATACTTGCTATTCTTGTTTAATCTTGAGGGTTGTTTCAAGGGATATTTCTCTTCATGAGAGATAAGAAATGTCTCCAATGTTGTAAAGTAGTAATTTTCCATTTGCTTTGGTATAATAACACTTGTTGGATTGGTGCTGGTCAGACAAAGTACAGGACAAAGTCTGGACAAAGTAGGGATGAAGCATTGAAACATACCCAGCTAATTAACCCTGCCCATTTTTTCTCATCACTTTATCTTCGGCTTCCAGCTATTTCACGATTTTGGGTATCAGATGTGTATAGGCTGTATGTGTGTAAACTTCTGTTAAGTGAAACAGTTTATTAAGGGAAATACTAAATTAAGAAAAAAATGTTTCCTCTTAATTTGTTTAAATTATCAACATTTTGCAGGTTCTGCAAGGTGTATGAAAACTTATGACAACATTGTATTGATTTAAAAGAAGATGTAGTGCATGTAGTAAGTGCGACACCACTATACTCTTTCCATATTAACTCCTCGTTCAAACGCACTCTACCGGTAACATCACTAGTGGGATCTGTAACCAGATCGTGAACAGTGTCTCCTTTGTTTGATGGTTTGTTTTAGACGTAGGTTATGTCTTTTGAAGAAAATCTCATTTGAATTTAGTAAATATTTTAGTTTTTTAAAGTGGCATCTAAATGTAATTGTCACAAATATTATTTTAGTAAATGAGAAACTCTTCTATTAAACCAAATATTGAAACATTTGAGATCTTAACTTAAATGTGGATCATTCCACCAAATGCTTAATGACAGTAAAAAAATAAAATGTTTTGTTTTGACTGCTACATTGGTGGCCAAAATTACACTAGTATTTTAAATCCCTACAGTACTGTTGCTTTGCAGGTAGGTTTCTTGAAACATCTTGGAGACGTTGCCACAGTTCTTCTGAAAATACTAGTGTTGTAAAATTGTGACCACTACTGTATTTTCATTCATTAATGCAGATACACTTAATATCCACAGGAGGGCGCTGGCGATTTGTCCTGATCTCTAGTGAATTGGTGGGTTTTTGTTAAATGTGAGCCAAAATCATCACAATTAAAAGAACCAAAGACTTAATCTACTTCAGTCTGAGTGCATTGAATTTATTTAATACACGAGTTTCACAATTTGAGTTGAATTACTGAAATAAATGAACTTTTCCATGACATTCTAATTTATTGAGATGCACCTGTAGTGCTGAATCCTGCGTTTTTAGCTTAGGATAACAGAACACTGAGGCATCACTTAAACCAAAGTCCCTTTAAGGCATTTAAGGGTATTCTACAGTCATTGCTTAAACATAGTGCACAGGTCTCTTTCCCTGGAATAACACGTTACCTCTGTTAAAAAAAACATAATGATATAATGGTGTATTAAAAAAAAAAAACATTTTATAACTGAATTTTCGTACAAAACCTATATAACCCCAATTTTTAGAAAGTTTAAAATGATTAAGTGCCCAGAAGGTGGGTAATTTGAATCAATAAAAACAACAAGTGAAACCTGACGGATGTTATCGCATGTAAAGACTTAAAAAGCGAAGTATTGAATTTATTTAATACACGAGTTTCACAATTTGAGTTGAATTACTGAAATAAATGAACTTTTCCATGACATTCTAATTTATTGAGATGCACCTGTAGTGCTGAATCCTGCGTTTTTAGCTTAGGATAACAGAACACTGAGGCATCACTTAAACCAAAGTCCCTTTAAGGCATTTAAGGGTATTCTACAGTCATTGCTTAAACATAGTGCACAGGTCTCTTTCCCTGGAATAACACGTTACCTCTGTTTAAAAAAAACATAATGATATAATGGTGTATTAAAAAAAAAAACATTTTATAACTGAATTTTCGTACAAAACCTATATAACCCCAATTTTTAGAAAGTTTAAAATGATTAAGTGCCCAGAAGGTGGGTAATTTGAATCAATAAAAACAACAAGTGAAACCTGACGGATGTTATCGCATGTAAAGACTTAAAAAGCGAAGTATCTGTCATGTGAAGTGTTTCTAAAGAAACGGTTAGGCCTAAAAAAAAAAATGAATCGGACATTCCGTCGCTAATAGCCAGGCACTTGCAGGTAGTGATGGGAAAACCGGAGCTTTTCGAATCATTTGAATCGATTGCTTCGCAAAATGATTCACTCTTCCGAGGCGCTCGAAACGCCACACGCTGGCGACACCTGCTGGTCAAAACGGTGAAAGGAACACTTGAAATCGCATCAGATGACCCCTTTAAAAGGAAGTTTCCAAGCTGTCACTACGTGCAAAAGATCAAAACACATTTCTAGCGCCCTCCTGTGGATGTTAAGTGTATCTGCATTAATGAATGAAAATAGCAGTTGGAACGAAATTACTTTCTTTATTGTCTTCATAAAGCATTTGCGCTTTTGGAGGAATGATCCGCTTTAATAGTGGTTGTTTCCGACGCACACATCATTTACTTCCATTAACGTAGTTGATACAAATTGTAATTTACTCACCTTCACGTCCAATCCGATGACTTTACATCCGTGAAACACAAGGAGGAGGGATGATCATTAAGCGTCAAGCTCCAAAAACACAATCAGCGTTATCCATATGATTCGTATACGTTATTCCAAGCGTTCTGAAGTGCTTCGACTGCTTTCCGTGCACAAAAATGTTGATTTTGTTGTTTTCAGTCAAATATTGTCCTCCTCGTTCGAATCTGCCGCGCACGTGAAAACGTCTGTTTGTTTACATACGCGTAGCACGTTGGGTGCGTTCTGTACCATATAAGGAGAAAAGGGCGGAGCGAAAGACACTGGACGCAAACCTCATTGCTTTTCGCGTCAACGTGGTAGTTTTGAACATGTGAACGAGAATATACAAAATAACTAATTTGTCTGGTAATGATGTAGGCGTTAAAATGGTCTTGTGATTCATAGTTTTATAATGAATTAGCTTTTATTTATACGATGCTATTTGAACACAGTTCCTAGAACACGTTGCAAACAAGTTTATTTTCAGGGTAAATGTTCTTTCAGATGCACTTTCCAGCATCGCTAACAGTGCGTTTCATTCTAAATGTCTTTTAAGATGTGCAAACGTTTCCTAAATAATACCAGCTTTGGCTGGTAAGGAGTTGGGTTGTTGTGGGATGGTGGGAGATGAAACAAAATGCAAGGGAGGTGTAGTTGAATCCTCACGATTCCCATTCACCTTCTCCCTAGCAGCCAAAGTTTGTATTTGGCAGATGTATTCTTACCCAAAGCAACTTTAAAAGTGTCTGCTTATTGAGTTTGAACCTGCGTGAGTGCAGTTGAATGCCACCATCCTACCAGCTCAGCTTGGTATTTTTGATCATTTACCTTTACTCTTTCATCTGGAGTGCATCACTAGAGGGTCTGTGCGTTGCTTTAGGACAGTGTTAACCCTTTGAATCCCATGACTGAAATCTAATAACTGATCATTTTCTTGATTTTAAAATACCATTTTAATGTTCTGAGAAAGACAACTATAAGCCATTTAATAGGTTAACCAAATAGTATAAACACTGCTTTATGTATTTGTTTTAATATGTAGAATACCATGTTCATGTTCATTTCAATAGTGATGCCCTGTGTGGATATGTGGAGTCAGGAATAATGTGATTACAAGCTGTGACATGGGCATGTCAAAATGAAATGTCATTCTTTAATATTAATGACGGCACTTATATGAAAACTATGTAAAACAAATAACTTTGCTTTATGCAAGTTATTTGTTTGTTATATACCATGCATTAATTTTATAGGTTGTGTAAAAGTGATGTAGGTACAGCGTATCCACTTATGTTTAGTTAGGCTGCTCGAGTCATGCCTGTCCAACTCGTTAGTAGGACCTTTATTATCGGTTTTTCGGATTGCTTTGAGCCAATCACCTGAGCTGCAAATGTCATGTGACTAATTACTCTAGCAACAGGAAATTGTTAAAATGACTGTACTGATTGGCAGTTCTGAAGTTTAGCTACTATCATGAACTGTAATGGGAAAGGTAGTAGACTTCTACACACTTTTGAGAGCCCTTAAAAAAGGAAAACTAGTAATCTATTATAATCGTGAATTAAATGTTGCAACAGATTTAAAACTTTAACTTGGTGTGCAAAAATGAACCTCAGTAGCAAGTAAAGAAAAACAAACCACAACAGTCATGAGTTACATTTTTTAATTTTAAAATTAAAATAAATAATGCATGTAAAAATCTCTGAGAAAACAAACATTGCTCATGTTTAAATGTGGAACATTACAGCTTGTTGTAATGTTTCCATAAACTCTTTAATAAATTATATCACGTACAGATGGTGAACACAGGACATTACACAACAAATGCATCCTTGCACTGCTCGAGTATGATTTTGTGTACTTTGAAACAGCAAGTCTTTCATCGATTCTTTTTTTTTTTTTTTTTAAACCAGGTTGAGTCTACATTCACAAAGATGAATAAAACGAAAACAGAGAGAGAGAGAAATACTCAGAAGATGGAAAACCGGCCTTCTGTGTGGAAGGAAACAGCACTGACAGCGATATGAAGGCTTGCGGAGTACGTGAGCGCTAAATCCTGGCGGCCCCATCGTGTGCAGGGCGTCCCACTGGCCTACAGGTGCGTTTTTAGCTCTTAACAGCTGTGCTTAGGATGACAGAATACCGAGGCCTCTGGTTGGCCGCTTCCGACTCGAGACCACATGGGTCTCTTTCCCACATTCTCTCTTTTACCTCCGTTAAACCATATAATGATGTATTTTTTTTTTAAAAACATTTTATATCTATTTTCGTACAAATCTATATAACCCAAATTTTAGAAATCTTATTTACATGAAAAATTTAAAATGGCTAACTGCCCACCCCAAGAAACGGTCACACATTTGCATTTTTTTGTTTTGTTTAACGCTTTTTCTTGTACAAAGAAAAAACAGCAATAGACCATCAAACCGCAATAGACCAAGCCAACAAGCTCTTCTTTCTCAATGTATGATCTTAGGAAACAAACTGCCATCCTCAACCTGTGTCCACCTTATCCCATGATGCATTTTTTTAAGGGGGCAAAACCGAGAATAAACCAAAAACGGAAAGAGAAAAATAATAAAGGTGGGTATCTTTGTCGTTCAGTGCTGTCCTCTTAGGTTTACCCCTCATGGGCAGGAGGAACACTTGCTGGCGGCAAAGGTAAGAGGAACGTTGTCTCCCGCTAGTGGTGCGTTTCAAGCACCGCAGGACACAGGGCTCATGCGCCACCCTCCTGTGCACAGCCTCCGCCAGCTGTGTAACGAAACTCCTGCAGGTTGGAAACACCGTGGAAGTGCACAAAAGCACCTGCTACCACCAGGATATGGAACAGCTGATGGGAGTGGAACTGAAAAATAATGACAAGGTACGGATTAGACTAGCGTGGATTGTGAACTCTGTGTATGAATTCCAGGACGTCGACTCACCCAGATGTCACACTTGCCAGGGAAGAATCTCTCTGGGATGCGTGCGGCGTACAGGCAGGCTCCGGTGATGTACAGGACGGCCATGAGGAACAGCCAGCCCATCTGACCCATGGTGGTGGCCCTCAGGAAGCCCTCAGTGATCATAAAGTGCAGCGTGGGGATGACTCCACTGAGGCCCAGACCCACAAACACACCTGAGACACAGAAGACAGGACCTCCATTTAACTATTTATATTGCACTAGTAGACATTTCTAGACTTGTTAAGCACCAAGCGAAAGCAGAGATTTATGACCCATCACTGGCACGTGGCGTAACGCCACACATTTGTCCTGAACAGAGTGAGACGGTGTCTTACCAGCCCTGACTCCACGGTATTGTGGCGTGGCGAAGAAATCACACTGTGAGACGGTGATGGCAGCTATCCCCAGGATACATACCACTATCAGGTATATAAAACAGGGCTGAGGGGAGCAGTAGAAAGAGTAATACAGCCACGGTACAAAACTGCCCATGATCAGGAACGCAATGCCCGAGTAGTCTAACCTGTGATAGAACGGAAAGAGAGAAAGGAGGTTAAGAATTGTTTTTAAAATAATTTTAAATGTACCCAAATTTAACGATTTAAATTAAAAACTATAAATTTCAATAAAAATTATTTATTAAAAAAAATTAGACATTTTTAAATATACCAAACTTAACAATTTAACGAAATTTCAAAAATGTTTAGCAACCTATTAACTTTCACAGAATTAATCTTGCTTAATGTTTACATATAGATTATTTTTAAAGTTAAAATAAATATTAACATTACACATTAACAGATGTTTTGGACTAAAAAACGAACTATATCTACTAAGTATCATTAACCAAGATTAATATATGCCATAAAGTGATCCTAGTGCATCAAATACTAAAGTACTGAATCTTATAATAAAGTGTCACCCACAGTTTAAAATTCCTTAATATTTGGGAATACTATCCACCTTATTTTGCAACATGGAAATAAGCTATTTTCTGTGAATGTGCGAGACTTCACAGATTCATTAGTCAAGTCAAGTCACCTTTATTTATATAGCGCTTTTAACAATACAGATTGTGACAAAGCAACTGAACAGCATTAATTAGGAAAATAGTGTCAATAATGCAAAATGACAATAGTAAACACTCATTTTTCAGTTAAAGACAGTTCATCATTGAATTCAGTGATGTCAACATCCAGCTCAGTTTAAATAATATCTTTGCAATCATGTCAACGATAACGCTGGAAATGAAGTGTCCCCAACTATTCATTAGCCACCATAGGTAAATAACTAGAAGAATAACAAAGTGCAGTAAATGGTAAAACTATTTGCGCTATAAACCAGTGTGTTTATAATTGCAATAATACATTAAAATAATATAAGAAATACCAGTTAGTAATATCAAGTAGCATAAGCTGTTTTATACAGCTAAAAAAAACTGGAAGCCTTGCACATTCAAGTTACAAATGGCCTTTCAATAAAAATAAATATACAGTGAGTGTTGCAGGTGCTTACTTTGAGAAGACACGGGACACCCCCTCCGAGTGGCAGTAGACCGTGTGAAAGAGCCAGGAGAAGGACAGGCAGAGAATGGCCCCCAGGAAGAATGCGCCGATGACAATCTTCTCCTGGAACGGGGCCACAAACGACATATTGGGCCTGAACATGTACACAATGCCCAGACAAAGAAAGAACAGGCAGCCTGTAGACACAAGGGAAATACTGGTTACATGTATGTGTGTGTTAGAGTTCAATCTCAATACTCATAAACGCTAATCATCCTTTAGTCAGTTATACATAGGCCCTTGCTCTCTACAGGTCAATGCGATGAATCAAACTGAACTCAAAGCACATCAGAAAGCTTAGCGATTATTAATAGATCAACATCAAACATCCGTTTTGTCCATTATGGCTCAGTCACTCCACGAGTCCAAAGGTGTAGAAGATCAATAGGTTGTCTGGTTTCTCTTTACCAGCTGTGGTAACACTGCTGGGAAGAAGCTTTGCAGTTTCTTAGCAGCATTCTGCCAAATCATGCTGATGAAAACCACTCCCGTGCAACCAGTCACAGGCGTGACCACAGGATTACACCTATAAGTACAGCACATGCAGGGACTACAGCCGAGGGCAAAGAGGCCATGAATGTGCCGTATCTGCTGAGAGAACAGCTCCTAGCTCTGTGTATCTGGACATACTTTTAAATAAATAAAACAAATGAAACTAGGTCAGGTTGTTTGATCGACTCCATGACGTGCCTTTCGGTTATCTGTCAGGATGTGCGTTTTAAAATCTTTCTAGATGTGTTCCTTTCAAGATTCTGTACCTGAGTGCTGACATTGAATGGCACTGATTGGATCTTGCACTGTGTTTGCTCTTCGACACAGAGAGCTTTGGCTTCTTCCCCAGAGGGGGAGAGAGGAGAGGAAGGAAAGAGCCATTAAAGCAGAAGGGGTTCAAAAAGCAAACTAAACTTGAGCTGGTTTATAGGGCTCAACATTGCAGCGCATGTTACAAAGGATGGCTTTCAGTTCCTGTTCCTCTGCATATGGCAGACTCTCAATACAAGATTGAGATGAGAGGCTGCTGGAGCCAGGAGATGGGCGTCTGGTTTGGCAGGGATGTTTTTAGTGTTGGTGGACTGTGGTGTGTTCCTGTAAAAGCAGCTGTGAGCACTCGGCTCGGGTCAGGTGTGCTTTTAATCTCACCGTATGACCCTCGACATATAAACTCAATGATAATGCACATCTGTGTTTACGGAGCAGTGAAACAAGTGTGTGTGCGTGAGAGATGAACTTGAGAGTCTGACCTTGTGCACAAACTCCTCCATCCTCTCCATGGCATGGTGTGCCTGTAGCAGAAGGCCTTCATCAGAGCTCTTATCCTCATCACCATCTTCCTCTTCTCTTTCTGTCGTTTCCTCCTCCTCTTCATGTACCACCCTCCTCGCAAAGAGACACTGAAAACAAACAAATTCGTCAGGTTTCAGCATAATCTGGCACAGTGAATATATTATTTCTAACTTTCATCTATGCATTTTTTGTTTGTAAAATCTATATCTAATCGTGTGTTTGCACATTTTAGAGAGAGAGATAGATCGATATAGTTTGTTTTTATATATATAAAAAATATTTTATTAGTATTATAAATAATGAAATAAGTTTGTTTTATATTTATTATTGGTAACATTTTATAAAATGGTAAAGATGCATCTCTATAAATATTGCAAAAAAAAGAAAATAAATGTAGGTAAACTCAATGGACGACTAGTTAACCATCCTGACCCAAACACCCAGTCAACCGGGACATCACAAACTCCCAGCCCATATAAAAAGGTCATTCAAGTACTCTCTAATACACACACTCAATTTAATTAATACTGCATTGACTGGCATGACCTTGCTTATGGCATGTTCTCAGCGCTTTTGTGTGTTGGAAGCAAAACCTGCAGAGGATCCATCCATTGGTGAGCAAGTGATGTAACGCTACATTTCTCCAATTCTGTTCAATGAGAAAACTAACTCATCCTGGGTGGCCACCCTCAACTAAAAAGTCTAGTTAGGGCCAAAGAACACATTGAGTACAACATTTTCATATGCACAATTGTGTTGACTGTTCCTTTCATAAGATTGAAAAAAAAAATAATAATAATATATAACTGAATCTGGATTTTTTTTTTTCTTGTGTGGGGGTGGGGGTGGGTGGGGGGGGCATAAAGATTGTGCCCAAGAGGCTTATATATGCTCATCTATCAAATATATAATGTTGAACACACTAGGGTGTGTGCAAACATCACTAACACAAACTATTGACAGTATCAGGGTGAACTCTCTCCCTCAGGTACTGCCACTGCTCAGATATATAAACACACACACACACACACACAGGCACTTTCCCAAAGCAGCCTGCATTGAATAAATATAAAGTTGTCTTGTTGCAAATCTGTGGCAAACTGCTGGACAAACAGATAAGACAGAAGCAGAAAGGATTGCAGAGAGTGAAAGTGTGAGGTGTTGTTTAGTAGTACAGGTTAACAAGCCTCTCTTAAGCAGATCAGACTTGGCCAGTGGGACAATCAGTGTCTCGGTAATCAGTGTTGACATGGCATTAGCGTGGTACTAATTCCCTAGCAGCTTTGAGAATACATAGCCCCCTCCTCTTTCCTCAGGCTGATACTGAGAAACACACACAGCTGGAGGTTGTCCTCAACAGAATAAGGTATGACTGGAGCAGAGGCACGAGTGTAGGTGACCTTGAAGGCCCCGAGTTGGAGCGCCAGCGTCACTTCCAGTGGACAGCCAGCAGGGGTCCTACTGCAGTATGTTCAGTGCCATTCTGACGGTGTAACCACACACAGACAACAGAAGACAAGATTCAACAGCAAAAGCATCTGAACCACATTTCTTTTACTCTGTAATTAGGTGCAGTCAGTCAATAAAATCAGAAACAGACGCTTGCGTTCTTGCACCTACTTTTTGCTTCAGCCTAGCAGCGCTTTAAGGCAGGTCCATAAATAGACACTTCAGTGGTTTCTAAACTTATTCAGCCTTGTGTTTAGCTATTCAACGTCATCAGATTAGCAGAATGATGAACAACATTTTTGCATCAAATCAGGCAATTCTTCACACAGGCCTTGTAAAATGGATGAATGGATCAAATGTGACATTTACCAATTAAAATAATAATATATACACACACACACAATAAACCTTAGGACAGTAACAAAAAAGTAGAAAAATATATTAATAACATTCATATTTGTAACACAAATATATTGTTAATTTTATATATCAAAACTATATACTTTTTTATATATTTAAA
Organism: Sinocyclocheilus grahami; assembly: GCF_001515645.1. Classification (NCBI taxonomy): domain Eukaryota; kingdom Metazoa; phylum Chordata; class Actinopteri; order Cypriniformes; family Cyprinidae; genus Sinocyclocheilus; species Sinocyclocheilus grahami. The sequence continues at coordinate 99,495 of NW_015506864.1, read as the reverse complement.
TACAATATTTAATAACAATATTATTAATAATAACAATATTGTTTTTTAATTTAAAAAAAATCTATATTATTTAGGGATGCACCGATATGAACATTTTGGCCGATACCGATAATTCTTTAATAACAGAAAAAATGAGCATTTATCGGCCAATACCGATATGGTGGCTGATATATCGTGCATCCCTAATATTATTATATATATATATATATATAATTTATCATGCGTTTTTAAATTATTTTTACTTGCTGTTGCAAAGCTGATTGTTTGTCTGTGCTATTCTGTATATTAAACAATGTCAAAACAACTAAGAATTTGATATAAAAAAATTAATTGACTACAAATTCCCTATTAAAGAGATGAGAACATCACTATAATATAAATCTATGCCAGGCAGATAATAAAATCAGGCAAAAATCAGAAGTCCAATCATTTAAATTAAGTTTAAACCTTAGAATTATGGGTTTAGAAACCAATAAAAACAATGTCTGGACATCAGTAAATATTACAAATCAAATACAGGTGTAGTTGAAGGGTTAAAGGTCATTATGTTCCTGACAATGTCCTGAGTGTGAATGAGGTATTGTGCAATTCAGTGAAATAGACTCCCGAGAGTCCTAAATATATTTTCACCTGACAAACTATCCATCTAACAAGCAAAATCTGGGACACTTCCATGAACAAGTAAACCTGTGAACAGAGAGGTCACGGTAAAAGGCAGATAGTGTGTCTATCTTGTCAACAAGAGGAGCCGTGCAGGACCAGAACTGGATCTATAATGCATGAATAACCTACTTCTGATGCCTGCCAACAAGACAGCTCTGTAAGGCTGACTGTGTTCGGTTCGCTCTCATTACAAGAGTATGTGTGCATATTAAATGTGTGGTGTCTGCCAGTTTCACCCTAATGCTGAGATATTCAAGGGTGCGATCCATAGCTCTGACAAATGTATCACACTTGCTACTTTATGCCTAAAAAGGGCTCCATATAGTGCTCTCACTGGGCTTAAAAGCCCTATAAAGAAGCCAACGAAAAACAAATCTTGTACACGCTTCTAAAGCAAGCATTTAAGTGTGTGTTTGTAAGCAGACTCAAACTGCTGTTGTGAGCACATGCTGTAGTTCATTTTCAAGTTTAAGAATGTTCGGGAAAACGGGGTGTGAAATGACATGAACTCCTTAGCAATGGTTGTCATCTTAGGTCACCAAAGGAATACTCAAACACACCCTAAAAACAATCCCAAACAAGACATTGATGTGCACCCCTCACAAAAGGCATGCATGAACATAGTCATACAACAGGTCTCTCACTCTCTTCGACCTGTAATGGGAAAAAAATGGCACCTCTTCACATCAGATAAAATGTGTCATCATGAGAAATGCAACCACAATTTTAGACGTGGTTTTATAACTTTTGCAGCTTTCAAAATCAATACTTTCCCAGATAAAGGAATGCACTTTAAAACTGTATATAAACTGGTCAACCAGAACAAATTTTACTTTAAAAATTATTTAAATTGAAATGCTAAAACATAAAACTATACTGCTAAAATATATTATAATGATACATTAACATAACTAAACTAATTATTTTCTTCTGCTTTTGTGTGCATATCCAGGATCTAAATAAATAAAAAATCCACTGGATTATTCAAAAATAGGCATTGCCACATGGTTATTTAATTTCCAATAAAAATCTATATTATGATATATATTGTTACTGTGATCTAAAATGACTCGGTTGATGACTCATGCTGTAATGTAAGATTTTGGTCACATCACACCGCCCTTAATCCCAAAGTAATTGAGACGTGCAGTGTTATGCTCACTGCGTGCACTGATTGGTTGAATGTAATGACCCTCTCTAGAGATCATCAAGAACAATAATCACTTTCCAGCCAGAGAGAGAGGGGGAAAAAAAAAAAACAGTTTGCTTGTTTGCCGGGGACACAGCTGGGACTTGTATAGATCTGTGTAAAGGAAAAAGGGAGAGTAAATACAGAAAAAGCACTGGCTCTACACCTCATAAAACAACCATGTAGGTTTATTACAGAGCCTAATAGGAAAAGTTAAAAAAAAAAAAAATCTAACACTTCAATAATGGCACCTCTTCACATCAGATAAAATGTGTCATCATGAGAAATGCAACCACAATTTTAGACGTGGTTTTATAACTTTTGCAGCTTTCAAAATCAATACTTTCCCAGATAAAGGAATGCACTTTAAAACTGTATATAAACTGGTCAACCAGAACAAATTTTACTTTAAAAATTATTTAAATTGAAATGCTAAAACATAAAACTATACTGCTAAAATATATTATAATGATACATTAACATAACTAAACTAATTATTTTCTTCTGCTTTTGTAAAGGAAAAAGGGAGTAAATACAGAAAAAGCACTGGCTCTACACCTCATAAAACAACCATGTAGGTTTATTACAGAGCCTAATAGGAAAAGTAAAAAAAAAAAAAAATCTAACACTTCAATGTAACATTGCACTCCAGTGCACTTGAACTCTTCGGTATGTTCACCTGAGCCTAAACGACATGCAAGTCTGATTTGCTGGGTTTAGCATGACTCAGCTGTAATACCCCCGCCACCTGCTACCTAATAACACTGCCAGCATCTTAAAAGCAAATAAATAAAAAATCCACTGGATTATTCAAAAATAGGCATTGCCACATGGTTATTTAATTTCCAATAAAAATCTATATTATGATATATATTGTTACTGTGATCTAAAATGACTCGGTTGATGACTCATGCTGTAATGTAAGATTTTGGTCACATCACACCGCCCTTAATCCCAAAGTAATTGAGACGTGCAGTGTTATGCTCACTGCGTGCACTGATTGGTTGAATGTAATGACCCTCTCTAGAGATCATCAAGAACAATAATCACTTTCCAGCCAGAGAGAGAGGGGGAAAAAAAAAAAACAGTTTGCTTGTTTGCCGGGGACACAGCTGGGACTTGTATAGATCTGTGTAAAGGAAAAAGGGAGAGTAAATACAGAAAAAGCACTGGCTCTACACCTCATAAAACAACCATGTAGGTTTATTACAGAGCCTAATAGGAAAAGTTAAAAAAAAAAAAAATCTAACACTTCAATGTAACATTGCACTCCAGTGCACTTGAACTCTTCGGTATGTTCACCTGAGCCTAAACGACATGCAAGTCTGATTTGCTGGGTTTAGCATGACTCTAAACTGTAATACCCCCGCCACCTGCTACCTAATAACACTGCCAGCATCTTAAAAGCTTTATTTAAGTGATGTTTTTCCTTCACTGATCAGAAACAAGAGACCACATATGGAGAAAATAAAACGACACATATGGTCAAGATGCATCAGTGGCTGCATTTGCAGTACAGTTGCTGAATGCATGCAATCAAAGTTCATGTAGCAAAGTTAAACTAGAAAGAGTCCATATATAATTTTATTCAAAGTCTCTTGGACCGAAACAGTTAATTAGTAAATTAGTTTCACATGACCAAGCCTCTCTGATTTGCCCAGTAGCATCTATAGTACTGTTGATGCCTTAATTTCTAAGAATCAAGAATCAATTTCCATGACATAACTCTTAAGCATTATTGGGGAAAGTAACTTTTAAAAGTAATGCATTACAATATTGCATTACTCCAAAAAAAAAAAAAGTAACCAAATGCCAATACTTATTTACGTTTTATGGAGTAATGCATTGTTGCTACTTGCATATTTATTTTTGAATAGCAAAAAAAAAAAAAAAAAAAAAAACTGTAAAGGCCCTTTCACACCAAAAGTTAAATTAATAAGCCTCAGGGCAAATGCAAAAGTAATATACTTATTTGAAAAAGTAACTCGTATACTTTGTTGCAAATGCTTTAAAAAGAAAAAAAAAAAAAAAAAAAAAAAACTGTAAAGGCCCTTTCACACCAAAAGTTAAATTAATAAGCCTCAGGGCAAAAAGTAATTTGCATTACTTATTTGAAAAAGTAACTCGTATACTTTGTTGCAAATGCAAAAGTAATGCGCTACTTTGCTACGTTTTGAAAAATGCAACCTGATTATTTAACTCGCGTTACTTGAAATTGTTACTCCCAACACTGCTCATAACCGTTACATTTATAAACAATTATTAAACAGACAACTTAATGTGTCAACCTTCAAAATACAGAATAGGAATGAACACGAGATGCATTTTTGTCAGAAAAATCAGACACATTGGATCTCTGCAGGAGGCCAGCAGGGCTCTCTGGCAGCTCTGGGGTCTTGTGTGAGATTAGCTAGTGGACAGCAGGTCATATTGTATTCCAGTACAAGTCTAGATGTCAGATTAGACCCAGATCATATGTGAGCTACTTTACAGAGAAGGGCTGGGTCAAGCCTTGTACTCAAAAACACCTCAAAGGAACAGCCTAAAAACTGCTTTGCTGTAATGAAGGATTTTTTACATCAAAGGTTCTACTTTTTCAATATGATTACGATTCAATACGACAGCATGCGACATCACAAGTTTACAGCGTCTATTAATTATTCCCTGCGCACTGAAAGCAAAATGTTTCCAAAAATCACATCTAGACAGAATAAATGTGATGTTTAATACAGCAACATGGAGGTTATAGTTAAAGCAGGATGAAAACAGAAACCAACTGCTCATCAAAACGTATGTCACAGTTGCAGCTATTTTGGACAAAAACTCATGGAAGATATGCGATTAATAATTTGGCACTTTATCACGTCAGGCCTGGTGAGGACAAAGTGTGAAGGTTCACGTGAAGGTATGTTCCATCATTAAATGACCTCATTAAGTCAACAGTGTAAGCAGTTATGATGGTACACAACGCTCAAACTTCAATAGACAGCCATGTGAAGACCGTCAAAATATTTACACCAGGCATGCTGGCACCTCATCATTGGTAATATAAAAATAATGTAGCACATATGCACGGCACTCTAAGGTGACTTTGAAAGACCTTATGAGACATTTTGAGAGAGGGGGGCACGTGTTCAGTGACAAACAACAGAAGCCGAGTTTGGCAAAGTAGCACAGGTTTGATAGGGATGTGACTCTGCGCATTTCAATTCCTGGAATGCTGGGAACATCCTGTTGCTAGCTCCTGGAATGGCACGGTCTCAGTGGGAGCGTCACGTGTCTTATTTAGTACAGTTCAGAGGCTACAACAGTTCAGCTACAACACCTACGTATCTCTGAACCATTTTATAAACATTTACAAGTCATTTAACAAGTCATTAACGTTCCTCCAAAGTATATGTACATATGATAAGCTAAGCAATGGTCAGATGCTACCATAAACACTAACATTCAAAAGTATGGGGATGTGAGGATGTTTGTTCATGTTTTAGAAGGAAGTCTCTTATGCTCAACAAGGATGCATCAAAAGCACAGTAAAAATAGTAATATTGTGGACAGTGTTGGGAAGGTTACTTTGGAATTGCAAGAGGTTACAAATTACAAGTTAACTAATGTAATAAGTAGCATAACTATTTCAAGTACTTTATTAAAGTAACTGATTGCAATCGATTACTCGGATTACTTTTCTACATTTCTAACGAATGTTTTCCACTCTTAATAATTTTCAGACATTTAAACCAGGAAGGGTTAACTGTACAGGAGTATTTCACAGCAGTCAATGCAATTTGGGAAAGAAATCAATTAAGTGTGTGTGTACCTGTTTTTCTATTCTGGTGAGGACTTAAACCTGAATACACACAGACTCATGGGGACTTGCGTCTCGGTGGGGACCTCAATTAAGGTCCCCACGGGTAAACAAGCTAATAAATCACACAGAATTAAGTTTTTTGAAAATCTAAAAATGCAGAAAGTTTCCTGTGAGGGGTTGGTTTAGGGGTAGGGTTGGTGTAGGGCAATAGAATATATGGTCTGTACAGTAGAAAAACCATTACGCCTATGGAGAGTCCCCACAAGGATAGCAAACCAGACGTGTGTGTGTGTGTGTGTGTGTAAATATTCAGATGTAACCCCTTTTATAATCGTTAACATGTTCATAAGTAACTGTAATTTAATTACACATTTTATCTCAGTAAATGTAACTGATAACATTTATTTTGTTATTAAATTACATAACTACCACCGTTACATGTAACTAGTTAATTCCCAACACGAATTGTGGAATTTTACAATTTTAAAATGTATTTTAAAAGTTTAAAAGAACAGCATTTATGTTAAACAGAAATCTTTTGTAATGTTATAAATGTCTCTGCTGTCTCTTTTGATCTACTTGTCCTGTGAGGGGTTGGTTTAGGGGTAGGGTTGGTGTAGGGCAATAGAATATATGGTCTGTACAGTAGAAAAACCATTACGCCTATGGAGAGTCCCCACAAGGATAGCAAACCAGACGTGTGTGTGTGTGTGTGTGTGTAAATATTCAGATGTAACCCCTTTTATAATCGTTAACATGTTCATAAGTAACTGTAATTTAATTACACATTTTATCTCAGTAAATGTAACTGATAACATTTATTTTGTTATTAAATTACATAACTACCACCGTTACATGTAACTAGTTAATTCCCAACACGAATTGTGGAATTTTACAATTTTAAAATGCATTTTAAAAGTTTAAAAGAACAGCATTTATGTTAAACAGAAATCTTTTGTAATGTTATAAATGTCTCTGCTGTCTCTTTTGATCTACTTAATGTGTGCTTGTTGAATAAAAGCACTAATTTCTTACAAAAATATCTTTCTGACCCTTGTAGTGTAGTGAAAGTCTCCTTCTGATACAGTTTTCCGATATCTCAGCACTGATAACATGTCTAGGGTTTAAAGGTCAGTCATGGTCAGCAGAACTGGACGTGGAGTAAAATCTATGGATAAGACTGCATGTGCACTCCAGGACTTGCGATTGCGCAACCGTCCGAGAAGTTCCTAGAATCCAAAGCAACATGTTTAGTTCATTTGCCTGTCTTTAGAGAACCACATTGCCCCATCTTACAGCCTGAAACACTGATTTGTCCTGCAAAACAACATATTTGTCCTTGGTTCACTGAAAGCAGAATGCAATCCAGCTAAGCAGGTTTTTGTGACTGATAACAATCATTTAAGGCTAGCTGAAGAAAACATCACATGACTGTACAGAGTGTACAGAGAACAACAACAGAATCTTATGTTTTCATTTTCATCCTTCTTAAATGCTCTACACATAGACAACCTGTGTTACAGTAAGATTGGCCTGATATACACTGCCTGGATACTCACAAAACTTTTGTGCCATCCATTACTGTAACAAGCACCACTTAGAAAGAAACCCCTTATGGGAGCAAGACTGTCCAGGGAGACACTGTCTCACAGGAATAGTTTTTCACCACCTCCGTCTTTTGCTAGGAATCCTACTGTTAGTACCATTCTGTCTCCCTGCTCTCCTTACCAGGCTCTTAAGGCCACAGGTTTAAAACCACAGAGTCGGGGGACCCAAGGCCATCTATTCTTCTTAATCTTCTCCATCCTTTCACCAGTCTTCAGTCCTCTCCTTTCCACGATATACATCACATGTTCAGCACAGTGGAGGCACAGTTTCTTGCTCAATCAGGAACTGACCTTTATACAGACTAACCCCAGCGCCAGTGTTGTACGCATGTGATGCTGACGCGCTCACTCAAACTCTCACTTCATGTGCACACAGACACACAACTTAAAAACTGATTTTTCAAACGAATCCCTAGAGGGACAGGATGCTGAAATAATAATAATGCTCTTTATCCAAAAATATCTCCCTTCCTGAGTTCCAGAAAGAGAAACATGGGAATGATCAAACTAATTACAAGAGCACTGGTTACTTCGTTGACCAAAACATCAATAACAAATAAAAGTAATTGTTAAGGAACTCAACAGTTTGGGAAGACATATTTCCAGACATTTAGACTTTAATTGAGATCATTTGACAAATGCGCTCCTCTAGTTTGGCTTCCTCAGAAATTAACAAGTGCAATTAGGCTACACGTTAATGGTAAAATAAAATATGTGTCACTGATTAGAAAGAACAACAAGAAATACCATAGAAATACCACAAACTGGAAAGCACCAGGGGAAGTTCTTACTGTGTGTGGTGAGACTGTGTTATCAGAGTCGTACATCTGAAGAGTTAAACAGTTTTTAGTCCACCAGATGGCTGAGTTCATACTCTGGCAATAGGTCACACATAACATCATCCCATAAGAGTGATTAGACTGATGGATGTTCAACTTTACCCCTTTTATTAGGAAAAAAAAATAGCTTAGTCTTCCAATCAACAGAATCAAGCAGTTCCTGGTTAAAAATTTACCTTGTGGAGCCGATAGATCTCCAGTCTTCCTTCTGTTGCCATACAAAAACCAATCATCTAACTAGACTGTTGCCATAGCCACAAGGAAACAACCAGTTACCTTTGGAAAACCAAAGAGCATAAAGCAAACGGATGAAATCCACCCTCTCTCATTAAGAACAGTAGCACCTGGAGATCAATTTCTCAATGCAACCCTAACACTGCCGCTTTATTTAAAACTTAAATATGAGAGAACCATCTATTGTAGCATCTTTATGCCTTACATGAAAGCAGGTGTGTTTAGTAGTTGTTTTGTGACCTATAACCCAGTTTACAGGTGAAATTGTACTAGTGTAGTGAGCTTTAGAGCATGCTTTGATAAGCGGAAGAGATAGGCTCACCGTATGGCCCACTGCATTCCATGTTAAAGCAGGGCTCGACAATAAGGACTGCCCGATGGTCCGGGGCCAGCGTGAAAGACGTTCGGACAGTAGACGGATTTGTCACTTGCCCGATCGGGCCACTGCAGCGTCATCACAACATTTTATCATTTGCATGTGTTAAGACTTTTTTTTAGACTGTTTTAGTACTCGCATGCTGTGTTCTGCGCACAGACAGCCTCTGAGCCGCCTGAACGGGCAAAATACCCATCCTGGCAAGTAACTTTGTGGCTTTAACAAGGATTAATCTATACATTGGAGTACATGCCTGCCGGACATTTTTTGTTTTATTTCAGACTACCTGCGCACAGACAGCCTCTGAGCCGCCTGAACGGGCAAAATACCCGTCCTGGCAAGTAACTTTGTGGCTTTAACAAGGATTAATCTATACATTGGAGTACATGCCTGCCGGACATTTTTTGTTTTATTTCAGACTACCTTCTGTACTGCAATCATTTTCCCAATGGCCATTTGTGTGGAAATATTACCGTATGGCCCACTGCATTCCATGTTAAAGCAGGGCTCGACAATAAGGACTGCCCGATGGTCCGGGGCCAGCGTGAAAGACGTTCGGACAGTAGACGGATTTGTCACTTGCCCGATCGGGCCACTGCAGCGTCATCACAACATTTTATCATTTGCATGTGTTAAGACTTTTTTTTAGACTGTTTTAGTACTCGCATGCTGTGTTCTGCGCACAGACAGCCTCTGAGCCGCCTGAACGGGCAAAATACCCGTCCTGGCAAGTAACTTTGTGGCTTTAACAAGGATTAATCTATACATTGGAGTACATGCCTGCCGGACATTTTTTGTTTTATTTCAGACTATCTTCTGTTCCGTGCTTGCACACAAACTGCACTGCAATCATTTTCCCAATGGCCATTTGTGTGGAAATATTACGTTATTATTATACTTTGTCTGTAAACAGCCATTAACAGAGGCCAAAAATGCTGAAGACAAACACAGAGGAGAAAATACTGTAAAAGGCAGAACAAGATCACTGTTCACGATGTGCAAAATAGGACAAAAATCCAAATATTGTATTTTATATGAATGCGTTTCTGAGGGGAACGGAACTGACTGTTTTCAGAAATGGCATTTTCTTTTCATTTTGTCTCAGTATGATGCATTTAAATTAGTGATTACAGCGGTAACCAAGGAAATGCTGTATTACTGTACCATAAGCGCTACCTGCTGTCAGAGAGTGAATCTGTGTCTCATTCAGCCCACCTGTGGTTTCAGTTTCATACAGATGTTTTTCAAATGGCTATGAAAAATCAAGGTGTAACACAGAGTGAAGAATATGCAAATGTCATTTTATATGTGATTTTTCCATTTCTGTACCTGAACATCACATCTACAAACATAAAAATCTAAAGCATCATTTAATTTCTATTTTTGTGCTATAGGCCTATATTTAATTGTGCCATTACTTGTAATATGTTAATTTGCCCTGCTGTCAGAGAGTGAATCTGTGTCTCATTCAGCCCACCTGTGGTTTCAGTTTCATACAGATGTTTTTCAAATGGCTATGAAAAATCAAGGTGTAACACAGAGTGAAGAATATGCAAATGTCATTTTATATGTGATTTTTCCATTTCTGTACCTGAACATCACATCTACAAACATAAAAATCTAAAGCATCATTTAATTTCTATTTTTGTGCTATAGGCCTATATTTAATTGTGCCATTACTTGTAATATGTTCATTTGCTCTTATTTACTGGCGGTCACTTGTCTTTAATGTTTAAACTTTATATTTATGTTTATTTTTGGCTAGTGATTTTTGCTATGGTATCGAAATTGAAATAGAGAATTGTACAATTTAATTGGTATCCAAAATATTGGTGTCATATAAGCTTATTTATTAGAATACAAGATAACAGAACAAAAACAATGACAACAGCAACTATTTTATTTTTTGTGGCAGAAAATAAACAATTTTTTGGCACTGTATTTTTTTACAGTTTGAACCACTGACCCAACTGGGCCAGTAGAAAAAATCCTTAGGGTTGATGCTGTAAAGCAATGTTTTTTTTAGCGGGAAGTCAAAATATAAAACATATAAGGAATGTAGAATATTTCTTCAGAGAAGTATGGGACCGGTCACACAAGATACATTCTAGAGTTAAAACAGCAAGGTGGAACTGACTATAATAAAGTGCATTTATATGCATATTAACTTATATCCCACGCTGTTTGTGTATTTGTTTGTTTAAAGCCTTCTTTGGCTATTTTTAATGGCAAAAAAAACCTACTTGAGCTATTGATTTATAAAAAATTTAAAAAAAAAGTAAAACTAAATTTGGATAAACCCGATTAAAAATCTTTAATGGATATCAACAGAATAAAATAAATTTCTCAGAGTAGTAGAAATATTACAATAAACTCAATTTCCAATTTTTAAATATGCTCATCCCACCACCAGATTCTTCTGATTGGCCCAGTAATAGGTCTTGCAAAGTTTTACACTGACCAACATTTAAAGAAAATATGGTGTGTAAAAATGCATCCTCTGTGAATGACTAAGACATATTCAAATAGAAAGGGGGGGGGGACACGCTAATTTTATGCACAAAGGTGTAAAATTTACAGCTGGTTCTGTGAACCAGGACAATTATGGCATACTCGAGGGAAAATAGTGGATTCTCATTTTCCAGGTCTGCTCACATGCCACAGTCTCTCCTGTGTAATGATGGACATATGATCCAATTAAACGCTCATTAAATTTCAAAGTGATTTCTCTCAGTTGTACTAAAATGGTAGTCCTAAATTGACACAAAAACTCAACCACGTCCACCAGAAACATGATGCAAAATAAACACCGAACAGTGTTTATTACTGTGTCCTGAGGACGGTTTAAAATTTCATCAGCTTGGCCTTGTTGTCGTGGATCTACCTTAACCCGAAAAGCCAGTAGGGTGTCTGCTCTGTGGATGGGATAGCTTTACACCTACCCTGTCTGACCACACCACGCCACAGCCTTGGCAGCCAACTGCCACGTGGCTCACAATGCCTGACACAAATGTTGCCCGAGTCAGATTACACAATACACAACCATTGTGTGTATTTGTGTGTTGGAGGCATGCAAATAACAGACGCGGACAGCTCATGCAAATACAAAGAGAGTCCTCTTTAAACCTCCAAACACTGTTAGAGCTATTCAGTGTAACATGTAGCTGATGTAGAGACGTGGATACGAATTATTCAAAACCGGGCATGTAATATAAACAAAGCAATATCAAACCAAATGAATAGGAAAATATCAACTCAGCCACTGGAATGTAACAGTCTCTTTCTCCCTAAGCATATTCCTACGATCCTCATCTAAAACAATCTGGATTGCTCCATAGATCCTTTGACGACCTTTTGAGCTCATACAGACTCCTCTGAGATTAAAAGACTTTCTCTGTCTATATTGCACTGTGATGAGTAATTATAGCTCACAAAAACAAATAACGCATATGATCCCTATGCAGTTCTCCAATATGCCACACCTCAAATGATGAATCTGCTGGTCTCTGGGGCCATAATGGACTACAGATGCAAATTAGAGTGTGTGCAGTCACTGTAAAGCATCCATTAATAGTTCATTAGCTTTTATAAACAGTCCATTGAGTTCTCAAGTGAGTGTACTTATCTTATTGAGTGAGAATTATTTATAAGCAACCAGTATAAGCTACTTGTGATCCTATAATACTATATACATGCATTTCAATGTGTCTGAAATGCAGGTTTCTGTCATTTGCTATAGATAAGGGCAATTTATGGCTTATACACTTTTATACTAAACATATTAAATCTGATCAGATGTGAAAGGGCCTACACGCAAACACCTGTGACAGCACATCAAATTAATTTCTAATGTGCCAAGTTGCTACAAACCATTAAAATGATTAGTCAGGCTAATGAACTGCATTATTTGTCAGAGGACTATGCTATTAATATCTAATTTATTGGTGTATTTGATTAAACTGCTAGAAAGCACTCAAAGCTGTGTGTTCATGTTTTACCAAGGTTAAGAAAGCTTCATGCATTACCTCAAGCTTTTTGCTTTATTATGCCCCACTCCAATAACAAACAGGAGCGGTGGTTGACCAATATGTCTTTTATGTTAAGCTAACCAGTTTCATTAGTAAATATTAATGAACTCTGTGGTTCTGCACTCACCCTGTTATGTGTGGGGCCTTCTGATCTGTGACCTGCGCTGGCCCTCATGGTGTCTTGGCCGTCTGAGGTGGATGTGTGGGTGGGGTCAGTAGTATTGCTGCTGGTATAGACTCTGTGTCTCAGGACAAAGGCGGTGCCCTCGTCCTCCCTCACCTCCCCCCCGTCCAGCTTGCTTCCTGTTGCTGCTGCTCTTTCTTAATGAAGCTGGACCACACTGGACCGAGAGGGTGCTCGACTCCAAAACTGTCCTCCGTGGATTCACAGCAGAACACGAGACTCGCTAATGGACCTGGTAAAAACATAAGAAATAACATTAAATATAATAGGCTGTAAAAGATATAAATATATAAAGATATAAATCTTACTGACCCCAAACTTTTGAACAGTAGTCTACATAAGCCCACATTCATTATGTTTCCTTAATTAGCTCAAGGGGCTTGTTACGTGATATAGCTGTAATTAACAATCATACATTTGCCAAATCATATGCTCTGAAACAGCAGCAGCTAAACATATAAACTGGCTCCAATCAATGCCCATTTACTTCTGCTTGCTAAAAGTTTGGGAACTGACCCCTTTTGCTTCCTTGGCCTGCAGTGCAGGACTGTTGTGCCCGAGGACAAAACTGATACAAACAGTTTCAATGTCTGCATACATCCATCCATCCATCCATTCAGAGGGTGGGGAGGAGCCAACAAGTCATTATCAGTTAATTATCAGCTCATTCATTATGTACAGTTAATGAATGGCTGCTCAAAGGCTCTGGCATCATTTAACTCCCACATGAGTGTCATATTCGTATGCAATCCTACAGCTGTTGAGTCTTGCCTTGCACACAACATGTGTTTTTCTGATGTTAAGATTACAAAAAAAGCAATGATCTGATGGATAAAGCTGCATACACGTTATATGAAATTAGATTAAATCTGATTTTTGAAGAGTCTCAGTTTGAACAGTCAGAACAAATTGCAAGTAATTTTTTATCATTCAGTACGGCTATACAATTGAATTAAAAATATCAAATTCCTCAGATAAAATTGCAGTACTAATTTTGGTATTTCTTTCTTTCTGTTTAGTTCTTTACATGGTAAACCATTAAGCTTTTATTTTGGTAGAAAAAAAAAGCAGCAGCTAAACATATAAACTGGCTCCAATCAATGCCCATTTACTTCTGCTTGCTAAAAGTTTGGGGTTAGATGGCAGTAAAATACATGTGACTGCAACGATTGAGAAGTTCTGTGGGGTTAAATTACATAAGAGTAACGGCTCAATGGGCTTTTTATGAACGGAGTAAGAAGAACTTCGTGAAACTACTGAGAAGTTAATAAATCCTGTTTCACAACAGGTTTTGAAATCAGTGATGCTGCTAGGGATGTAACGATTAACCGCGAGCCAGTTGAAAAATCGATTTAAATATATGTGACGATTCAAATCGGTTGAGATGCTAAACAAATTGCGGATTTTCAATTAGGAGTTTATATGAATGTATGTCTGAGGGGAATTTACTGTCTTTCGATGGTATTTTTTCTTTTCCTCTTGCCTCTGTATAATTCATATTAAAGTTCATAAGTGCAGCGCTGCTTTGTTTACAGCGGAAACCAAGGAAATGCTTTAAGCGCCACCTGCTGGCAGAGAGTGAATCTGCGTCTCATTCAGCTCGTCAGCCGTTTCTGTTTCATGCAGATTTTTTATGCATAGTTTCACAAAACTGAAGTCAAACCATTCTGTTTTTGCTTCAAATTTTGAAATTATACAATGTAATTTAGATTAAAAATCAGCATTAAATGATAAAAAGAGAATGTTTTAACAAGGCTAATCAGGATCTCTTAGCAATCTGCATCCACATTCTGACGAAATAGAGATCCGCTCTGTTATTGTGCCACATCTACAGCATTAGACCGATAACTGAAATCAGCCCTCTCCTTCAAATGCTCTCTGCCAGCCTGAAGTGCATTTAATTTGAGTTGGTATCAGCTGCAAGCCTTGAGCAGTCTGCCAAGCTCACAGAAGTGAGAGGCTTCACAGCCACAGCTGTGAAACTGACAACATCCATCTGCTTGGAATTTCACTCCTTTTGTAAATGAAAAGTGTGGTAACAGCTGTTTGTTCACAAGCCAGGAAATCAGATTCAGTTAGAAATGCTAATTGCAAGGTGGTCTGTGTCCAGTTTGGCAAAAAAACAAGACTATGCCCTCTTCTTCTCAAGTTCTGTGCATTCTCTGGTGTCACAAACCGTTTTGGTATCATGTGACACACTGGAGTGTGAAACTGACCCCTTTTGCTTCCTTGGCCTGCAGTGCAGGACTGTTGTGCCCGAGGACAAAACTGATACAAACAGTTTCAATGTCTGCATACATCCATCCATCCATCCATTCAGAGGGTGGGGAGGAGCCAACAAGTCATTATCAGTTAATTATCAGCTCATTCATTATGTACAGTTAATGAATGGCTGCTCAAAGGCTCTGGCATCATTTAACTCCCACATGAGTGTCATATTCGTATGCAATCCTACAGCTGTTGAGTCTTGCCTTGCACACAACATGTGTTTTTCTGATGTTAAGATTACAAAAAAAGCAATGATCTGATGGATAAAGCTGCATACACGTTATATGAAATTAGATTAAATCTGATTTTTGAAGAGTCTCAGTTTGAACAGTCAGAACAAATTGCAAGTAATTTTTTATCATTCAGTACGGCTATACAATTGGATTAAAAATATCAAATTTCTCAGATAAAATTGCAGTACTAATCTTGGTATTTCTTTCTTTCTGTTTAGTTCTTTACATGGTAAACCATTAAGCTTTTATTTTGGTAGAAAAAAAAACCCGCAGCATTAATTCTCCAGTTTCTAACAGGTGCATTCAAATACATCTTCACTCACTCAATCGTCAAATAGCAGACTATGCAGTGAATAAGTGAACGAGTCAGCGTCATCGGAGTAGATTATGTTCTCATGCACTTTTTAAGCAACTTTGTTCAGCATGGCATCAAGTTTTCTTGATAGACGTGAGCAGTTGTTTTTGAGTCTCTTGGCATCATGTGGACACACACATCTATACTGTATCTATCAACATAGATAAATACACCGGATATTGATTACACAAGCTGAACAAACAGATCTGATTTCAATACTTGAGAAATTATATTGCAGAAAGACCAGATATAAAAAGCGGATTGGATTTTTGTGCAGTGTGAACAACGTCAACAAAGTGTCTAGCAGTATTCCTGGGAACAAAGCTTAAACACACTTATACAGATATCGAGGACAATCTATTCATGAGCAAAATACACTTCCAAAGAAGCAGGTAGTCAATTTCCATTGTGTAGCTCAGCCTTTTTCTGCAAAAACGATACGGAGAAAGAAAGAAATCAATTGAGACACCAGCTAGCAAAAGTGCTTACCAGGGTGTACAGGAAAGCAGTGACAATTTTCAAGCGACAGCTGAAAACTCATCTCTTTGGAAGCTACTTGACTTCATCATAAAAATTTTTTTTTTTTTAAAAGTCTCTCTCTCTTTATTTATTCCTTCTCTTTCTAGCTTGTACTTATTTGAACAATGTCTAAGAACTTGGTATTACAACCACTTCTTGTGTCTGTTTGCCTCTTTAAGAAGAATCGCTTTATGTATCCCCCAATTGTAAGTCGCTTTGGATAAAAGCGTCTGCTAAATGACTAAATGTAAATGTAAATGTAAATGTGTGATGACTAAATTGGTCAGAGAAATGCTTGCATTACGCTAGACATGTGAAAAGCTATACAGGGACCCACCTCTCGGTTTACAGAAGGTCGCACACGCAAATTCAAAGTAAAAGTGGTGATTCATGGAATTGTAGCATATCTTTTATGTTTTGGCAGCAGATGAACCTCAGGAATGCCACAGATCTTGCCAACTCAGTGAATCATGCATATGATGATAGCATGCATGTGACTCAGATTGTGTGTAGCGACTGCTTGGAGAATTAAATTTATGTTAATAATATCTCACACACACACACAAACAAAATCTAAATTCAACATAAGTCCAAATCAACTTAAGTCTTCACACTGTATGTGATTAAGTAACTTAAAAAAAAAAAAATCATTTTATAGTGACTGCACTCAAAGAGCTACTTAGATTTTATTACATTAGTTATAAGAACTTCAGTATATTAAAATATATATAAATATAAAACATTAAATAAAAACTTTTATATTTTGTAATATACTAATAATTAAATAGTTACCATTTAATTACATAGAAAATTTGTTAATATTTAAATTTTCACATGTTTAAATAAATAATATTAAATCTTAATAGAAGATACAGTATCACAAATTCACAATATCTGATATTTCATTGACAGTGGGGAGCCTAATCTTGATTTTCAGAAAGTGAGCGAGCGAGATAGAACACAAAAACAAATCTTTGTGATTTTGCTACCTTTTACTTTTATTTTGTTCAGCGTCCCACCGCAGCAATATTCAGAGACCTCACTGGTGCTAACTAACATGTCCCTACAAGACGCATAAACACACAGCTGTAACATCTGATTTTCCTGAGGATTACTGACTGAAGGAAAAGTGTCTAAAACTAAACAAGTGAGGGAATGGAGAAACCCAAACAAAAGCAGTTGTTGGAGCCAGTCGTTGGGTGTGTGTGTGTGCCATGTGACTGGGTAAGAGAGTGAGAAAAGAGGTTAGAGGTGCCTTTGTGTGCCGTTTGTTGGTCATGAGACCAGAGCTGACCACTAGTGCAGCACTGAACTTCTGTCAGAGAGGAAGGGGCCCTTTGTGAGAGAGTCAAAGAGGAAAATCCAACTACTAGTCTATATATAAAAAAAATTGTAACATTCACCCCAGTTTAAAAATAAATGAACCGCATCCTCAGCCCCTCCGATGTTAAATCAGACCAAATATTTTTGATTTCAGCCAAGAATTTTTGGTGCATCACTACTTGACACTGAATAATAATAACTACAAGTCATGATGCAGAAATAGGTTAACCTGTCCTTCACACCTCACCATGTGCCACGGACATACCAGATTGTCAAATGCTTCATTTGCTTTGACAGAGGACCAACTCATGTACAAACCAGTGTGACCAAGGTCAAACAGCGCTTTGCGTAAACCTCCAATTCACCATAGATAGTGGACTAAAGAAACTTCTGGTGTCAGAATGAATAGACTAAGGCAAAATTACATGGATTACTGAGCAGATTTCCAGTACATTATCTACACAAACAGGATGAGCCACAGTGGAGACGGTCGTCTTGGCAATGTCATCCCACCTTGTTCAGATTATGGGAAGTGAGGAATGACATGCTGATGTGCCACACAGCGCATCGTATTTTGGTTTTAAACACAGTGTATGCCCTCATACCTACCACAAGCCAAACCAAATCATTGAAGATTTTTCAGTTGAGCAGCTCCCTTGACATTTAAAAGATGTTTGCTTTGTCGATCAATGGCACACAATCAGCCTCTCTTAATAAGGTGCCTTTCCCCACTGCAGAGGCCCACAATTACTGCTGATACTATAATAGAGATGGACCGATAATCGGTTAGACTTACATTAACAGTTTTCTCTTAATAGGTTAATGGTTCTTTAATATCAGGTCTAGTGATAAATTGCATTCCAAAAACAAACAGCACACAAAACCACCACCAAACAACAGTTTTCACAAGCAAAGTACCTTATGGCTCGTTTCCACCGAGCGGTACAGTTCAGTACAGTATGGTACGGTACGCAATTATGTCCGTTTTCATTTTTCAGAAGTTATGAATGAAACGAAAATAGCGAACCGTACCACTTTTTTGGTACCCTTCCATTGGGGTACCTAGCACAGCAAAGGGTACCAAAAGGGTGGAGCTAAACTGCAGAACGTTGATTGGTTGACTAGAATGGTCACTTTTGCGTGCTACAAGGGGATAAAGCTTCTCCTTCACTTGTTCCGCTCTGCTGTCCATGAGTGTTGGGCTTCTTTAAATCAGAGTGTGCAAACACAAAAAAAATATAACAGTGTATTTTATATTTTCACACAGACAACAGCAGTTTCTCAATATGCTTTCTTGTGGACTTTTGAAACGTCATTGCCCAGAAACCCGCATAAATTTCAAAATATTACTGTTATTGTGTCATGAAATGTAGTTTTAAGTTTTTCAGGCAAGAATGTAGTCATTTAAAACTCAAATCTGCGGTTTATTTATAAAGATAGCGCCTATTTGAAAATTTGCTATGCCGATTTCGGAGCTCCAGGCGATCACCGGGTGCTCAGTGCTCATATATCTGCCTAGAGCAGCCTTAGCTCGGCTAGTCCTTCCGACATTTGTCACTGGCTCTGATGTCTCTGTTGTGATTAAACATGGGGGGGGGGATAAATTGACACATTGGGGCTAAATTAATCCTCTTCATTTATTTATGTCAATAGATTTTAATGTATGGTGGTTTTCAAAACAGTTTTACAAAATGTGTCATGCTCTCCTCCAAACTGACATTAAGAACGGTATTAAAATGCCTTTCAGAATCAGTGTATTTCATATATTTCAGTTTCAGTTCAATTTCTGTGTTTTTATTTTTTACTTTATACAAAATACACCATGATCGGCTTCAAACTGACATTAAGAACAGTTTAAACTAATATATATGTCACTTAATGTTTCATTATTTTGAGTTTTTATTACCTTCTGAATGAAGGAGGAATGTCTCCGCTTTCTAAGATATAGATTAATAATTTTTTTTCTAATGTTTAATAAAATCTGATAAAAAAATTAGCCTTCCCATTACGAGGTGATATTTGACTCCGTGATTTACAGGGGAATTTTATTTTTACCTTTGTAAAGGCATTTTTCTAACTTTATTAAAAGTGTCATCTTTTATGTCAAATTCAAAAATATATATTTATAAGCTTTTTAAAATTTCTAATTAAAACAATAGAATAAGAACAAGTAGAATAAGTTACCAATCAAATGAAATCAGTATTAGCAAAATTAATTTGTACAGAGGTGGAACAGAAGAACACAAAAGTGGCATGTAGGTGTATTTTCAGGCGTTTTAATAAGCCTCAGAGGCGGCATGAGTGCAATTAAATTTATAAATTCATGTTGAGATTAATGTTTTAAATATAAAATTTGGAATATAGAAATATTAAATGATTGAAATAACTGAAAAGAGTAGTTAAAAATGAAACAAACTGCCAGCAGGTGGCGGCAAGTCACTGAATCATTCATTCAATTGACTCGTTTGAACGGCTGATTCATTCAGGAATAAAGCTAGGGTAATTGAATCAGTAATGTTAGATTTGTTTAAAAACACACGTTCATTCATAAACCAGACACCGCTGTGTTTGAATGGAGATGCGCAGCGGCTGAGCTGTGACTGTTTCAAACTATTTTCGTAGATGAAAGAGCAAAATCATACAACAGTGTTATAGTCTGACAATGTAAGTCACTTAATATTAACTTCTTGTTTATTGAAATGCTGTAGCCTATTAAATCAATATCACATTTACAAACTCCCTTAATAATCATTAAATCTGTAACTCTCCTTAGTTCATCGCGATCTCACAAAGATCCATTATATTCAACGAAGCTCTCTACACTGCACAATGAATCTCTTATTTAAATTGTCTACTTTGTTTATGCAAGGATTCGTGAGATAGCCTATGTCTGTGATACATTACTCAACGCTGCAAAAACATGTAGAAACCTTTGAAGCTCCCCTCAGCGCAAAAACAAATATGCTCGTGTCAGTCGCACTGATGCTCCAAAAAATTCTCAGTCGCACGCAGTAGTTTTCAGTATCATTTGCGTGCGACTCAATATTAGAGCGAGTCACACAGCCTTGTGTGAATAAGACCAGTGCGACGCAGACCACGGAAAGCACGCCGATGCTACAGGACTCAACGAGAGTCAGAGGAGGCCGGTGTTGTGCTGAAATCGGTGACCTAGTGAAAACTGTGACCAGATGTTGCTGTTCAGCAAATGTTCGTGTGGGAGCGCACACATTAGATCAGACGCTGAAGCCGAATGATCAGCGTCAGAGGAGACGAGCGGTGCTGTAAAACAGGTTTCATGTCTTAAGACTAAAGAAAACAACCTAGACATTGTCACAAGCATCTAAATGCTTATAGAAAAGAAAGGAAACATTAATGCTGCTGTCTGCTAATGTGTTTGTCTACTTCTAAGAATGGTTTCCGTTTTAGCTCTTGTATAACATATTCTGATTATCTGATAAATGTAGATCTTATCTTTATTCTTATTACTAGTTCCCGTAATTACCCAATGATGTTGAAGATCTACAGTTCCTACTGTTCCTTAGAAATGCTTATGATTGCAGTTGGCTAGGGTCACTGAATCTGACAAGTAAAAATTCATAGGCTAGCTATCAAAATGTTATCACTCTTTATTTCATAATAACTGACTAAAAATGTTTAATAAAGTGTCAGCTCCTCTTATTTTTCTAATTTAAACAAAAGTTATTTGATATGTAGGCTACCTATCATTAATTGGCTTAATCGTTGACAAAAAGCAAGAACTACACAGTAAGCTTGTTTTTATATGAGCTTTTTGTTATTCATATCAGAATCTGCACTCCATTAAAAATATTAAATAATATATTGATATGTGAAGGTATTATGTGGCATCAAGAGAAAAAACAACACAGACGTATATACTTAGAGTAAGGAGGGGTAACATTGTGATATATAATTTTGACCTTTAAGACTATACTGTATTCGGCGCTTTTAAGCTATTTAAAAGCGACGGAAAGCAAGGAAAAGAGCGAACTAAAAACGAACAATTGCTTTACGCCGAATTTCCGCTATTTCAAAGTGAAAGTAAAATGCGCACGCCACTTTCACAAGCTATTTAAAAGCAAAGTTGTTATTTTATATTAGGCATAGCCTGCCCTATAGCATGGTGTATTTGTTTTGTTATTAAAAGTTCTGTTATATATATATATATATATGCTAAAGTGAGCTTGACGTTGTATTTTGTTGTTGCATTCAATCAATTGACGCCGAACTGCCGCTAATTCAAAAGTGAAAGTAAAAT